>NC_049218.1:24051287-24351287 GCF_013347855.1 Anguilla anguilla | reverse complement strand
ATCAGGGTGTGATTCATCTGCGAGATGACAACGAAGACTCCGCCTCCTCTGTGTCGGACTGCTGACCCACACTTAATGCGGTATTGATACTAACACAGGGACAAGGAGTCACGTCAGCTCAAACTGGTCCGGGGCAGATCAATGTGGATCAATGCGGACGACACTGATCGCACTGTAAATCTAAACTTTTTCTGTTCCCTTGTGACCTTAAACTGGGGCCTGGGAACAGCGGTTCATCATCCCCAATGGCTCTAACGAAACTGCAATAAACCTACTGTCAAAAAATACAAGGGTAGTATAATTCATGTGAGTCCTTACTGTTTATGTTAACTCCTGTTAAATCACAATAATGCCGGGTCAGGCTAAGAACTTTGTGACATCACAGCAATGTCAAAGCAGGAATCGAAGCTTTGTGACATCAAAGCAATTCACAGCCAGATGTCAGCTATGACATAACAGTAGATTGCCATGGCATTTGTGACATCATAACATCAAAGCAGGCAGACATCTTTGTGACATAACAGTAACGCCACAACAGGAAAGCTCTGACATCACACTAAAGCAAGGTGCCTCCCCTTCTATCAACTTGTAAGTGGTCAGTCCAAACTGCAATCAGTCTAACTGAGACACCCTTTGATAGAAATATGATTGCCTGGCTTGGGAACTGATAACAACTTGGTGTCTGTCTACATCAGGGCACATACATTTCATTCTACAGAGGCAACAGCCTGCAAAAAAAAAAAAAAAATAGACAGCCTGGCTTTAGGAATTACACAGCCTGAAAAGAATATAACTCTGCTCGCTCCCTCTCTCGCTCTCTCTCTCATTCACTCTCCGGTTGTCACATGTTCTCTCTCCAGCTTTCACTTCCTGTCACTTTCACTCACTCTCAATGTCTGTCTTTCTCACTCTCCATTGCCTTCTCTTTGTCTCTGCTGTTTTTTTTTCTTCCTTTTTTCGCTCAGTCCATCCTCGTAGCGGCAGCGGTCTTAAATCTGATTCCTGTCTGAGTTCAATTGAAAGCTGATAAAGAATGAAATAATGTGATGACTCAGAAACTGGGCATCAGTTACTGACACGCCAAGTCCTGGGAACAAAAAAGAGGAGCTTCTCTGTTGCTCTGCTGGAGAATCCTCCCTGTTACAGATCCTAGAAAGGTATGCCTAAAGTGGAACTACCATTTCATGTGTGAGTCCAGGGGATGCTATATCCCAGTACAGGATCACAGGCACTGGGATGTTTGCACTTCAGATGAAAACATTGGTGATTTTCTTACATAACACTCATTAGCTGAAAACGTCAAAGAGAAATGCATGAAAATGAATCGGTCCTAAAATAATTTATCTCAAAGTTAATAAACTTTAAAAGCTTGTTTTTTAAAATTGTTAACAATATATATATATATATATGTATGTTTGTTTATCAAGTTGGTTAGTTATATATATTCTATTTTTTTTAATGTTTTGAACCAATTTAGCCATGTACTATAATCCAAATCATTCAGCCATTTAGTTGACGCACTTAGTCACAGCACCTTACCCAGCTTACAGTGTACTACATCATTACGACGGAAGTTAATCACCTTGTTCAGGGCCAAAATGTGACAGTGCCCTAGCTGGGAATTGAGCCTCTCAAAGTCACATGGTATGACATCTTGTTTTCCATCTCCCTAATAAGACATGATTTGCTTTCTCATGGAAAAGTGATCTTACACCCCAACTGCAGAATTCCATATGGTGGAATATTTTATATCTGGGCAGATACAGACTGTTCTGGTGCCTTTTTAAGTAACTTCATATTAGTCATTTTTTTTGGTCACTACCTGAAAAAATGAGAGCCTGTTTAAAAAGAAAAAGAAAACTACAATAATTAAAATTTAGACTTCACTTTCAAGGTTGCAAACTTTGAAGAGTTTTGAACAACCCTCATTCTTTGGTGTTGCCACCTTTTTGGCCACTGCCTGCTGTGGCCAAATGAAAGCCTGGTTAAAAAATAAACCTGAAGTAATTAAAATCTTGACTTCACATTCAAGGTTACAAACATTTCAGATTTTTGAACAATTCTTATTCCTAGTGGTTCATATCTATTGAGTATGAAAGGCTTAGTGTGCGGAGAAGCATACTAATTGGAAATATGGAGAGAGAAAAAAACTAGTCATGAGCACACTATTTATCACTGAATCAGCTGTTCATTAGGACATTATTTCATTGAAGTCATCAGCTTATCCACTGAAAAATTTCCCACCTAATATGACAATATTATGTTGGCCAGTGTTATAATCCATCATGCGCTATTATGGCTCTTTCTGGTTATAAAATCAGCTGGTGAAGGTAAGTGTTAATGTCTCTTAATGCATCTGTTCACCACTCTCTCCTCTCTGTTAACCTTACAGACCTAATATTAAACTCATCTGGATTTACATAACTGGGTATTAAAATTCAGCCTGCTCTTTGGTCCGTCATTAAAAAACATTTCTCATCTGCTGTCGCAAATATCAAGAAGGATTTAGCTAAATGGTCACCTCTGAATCTCACATTAAATATTAGAATATCTAGAGGCACACGTTGCAGTCTAAATGCAGCTATACCCTTGATTCTTTGAGTTGTCTGGACCACTCTTTTTGCAGTCTGTCACACTTACCGCTATATAACACACACACAGACAGCATCTTCCTTTCTCATGATAAACCTTATTCACTAACCTTATCTGTGTGCAGTTTAGGCATCTGTTTCTAATGTTTGCAAAGCCATGTCTCTCACTTCGTGAGCATCATCATGCACTGCATTTCTCATTAGATATCTATATGGAAGGAAAACCATAAGGGCTAATTACCGCGGCTTGGTTGTTTTTACTCTTATAATCGTTATGACGTACGGGCCCTCCCACACACAGCCACGTGTACATACACAGACGCACATAAGGTACCATTCTGGAAATGCAAGCCTACCCAGGAAAGAAGTAATAATCAAATAAATAAATAAACCTAATACTATATTATTTTGTGGATCCAATTAATGCCCATGTATTGAGTTGTCTGAATAGTTTATTTAATGTATTTATTTATTTATCCATGCAACCATCTATCCATTATCTATACCTGCTTATCCTTGGCAGGGTTGTGGGGGGTGCTGGAGCCTATCCCAGCATGCATCGGGCAAGAGGCAGGACAGGCTGCCAATCTATCGCAGGGCACACACACACTATTCACTCACACACTCATACCTATGGGTTAATTTAGAGTCTCCAATTAGCCTACCTGCATGTCTTAGAGGAGAACATGCAAACTCCACACAGAAAGGCCCAGGCCAGATTTGAACCCAGGACCTTTTTGCTGTGAGGTGACAGTGCTACTTTATTAATTCATTTGTTTAATTTATTATTATTTTTTTTTTAATCATTCAGATGCGTGATGTGAGGTAGGCCCAGTTTGTGCATACAGTGAGTGCTGCGGTCCTGTGCGCATAGGTGCAGTGGAGGAGGGCTCAGCTCCAGCTTCCAGAAACTCTGCGTTACCTCCGCAGTTTCCTCCCTCAAATTCAATTTAATCTCGTTATAAATAATTAAATAACTAAACAAAACATCAGAGGTGTACAACTTGCATGTGTGCCTGCATTAATATTAGAATAATTTTCATGTTTTTTCCGTCTTTCTTTGATCGGTGTGCTATAGTGAATATGACATTACTCGTTCGGACATTAATAGCAACGTGTGCTATTTAGCTATCTGATCTTTCGCTCCAGATGCAACACTCTCATTGCAAACTGCAGGCGCTGAACATTTGGCAGCATATTTTACATTCATATCACAGTGATATTTACATAACGCACAGCTACATTATTGGGAAAGGCTGGCGGTTGCTGTCACAACCACTGACACTCAAAGCTTAATACACAGTCTACAGTCAGCTCTTCTAGTCCCAAAGGCCAAAGGGAAATAATACACTTGTCCATTAGCACAATCTAATATTACCATGTACGATTGGCCTAAGTTGTTAAAGCCTTTTTCTAATGAGGCAGCCTTCAGCTGTGACAGCCATTTATACAAATGAGTAATGACAAAAGCCTCCTTTCGCTTTTATTTCTAAATTCCTCATTGACAAAAAAAAATAAATTTTGATTATTATTTTCCATTCAAAGCTACCTTACTAAATGTATTATTTTGTATTATTGTGTATTATTGGGCTAAGAGAGCAAGTTACAGAGCAAGTTACAAAAGTATGCAAAGTGTGTGAACTGATTACATTTCAATTAAATTATTCTAGTTTGTCAGGATGCCATTGGTCAATATTGCAGAGATTGGTAACATGTTTGGTTTTTTATTATTCCTCATCCCTTGGTTACAAATTGTGGTTATATTCCCAAGAAGTGACAATTGGTTGTCTTCTTAATATTGGGTGGATTTGTATCCTGTGATCATTAATATTAATATTCATAAGATACGTCATATATAAACCATTCCTCATTGCTAGCTAGGGTAGAGCGAGTTAGAGCAGATTGTCCCATGCAGTAACCTTAGACCTCCGGACAAAAAAAAAAAAAGTAACAATCTAGGGTTTACCATCATATAGTTCAGTGGTTCTCAACTTGGGCCAGAAAGGGCCGGTGTGGGTGTAGGCTTTTGTTCCAACCAAGCAGTTACACACCTGATTCTACTAATCAACCTTTGGAGTCTTTACTAAGGACCTTGATTAGTAGAATCAGGTGTGTAACTGCTTGGTTGGAACAAAAGCCTGCACCCACACCGGCCCTTTCTGGCCCGAGTTGAGAACCACTGATATAGTTAAACCGGAAGCTCATTCAATGTGGAATGGTGTTGCAACACTGAGCTAAAAATATTTAGTTATTAAAATAACACATGAGCAATGAATTCACAGATTCCAGTTTCCTGGACCTTCAAAGGCATCACCTTAGATGGTAAAAATAAGCTTGAGTCTTCTTCACCTGCCAGCTCCATCTGTTATCTCTGTATTTTGTGCTCCAGTCCTCTTCCCATTCCAGTCCTATTAGGAGTGGGGTATGACACAGGAACAACCCGGGAACAAAGCCCCTTAGTGAGCGAAGGGCGGGAATAAGAGAGGGGAGATACAGTGTGTGTATGTCCGGTTGCGCGTGTGTGTTTGTGTGCACGTGTGTGACAGGAAGATGGTTGATAACTTTTGCCTTTCCTCATACCGGTATGTATTTGGCGGGGGGGGGGACTTGCACATCGGCCGACTATGATGCTACTCCAGACCCCAGAGGGCGGCATTTTGGCAGGGTGCAGGATGGAGGTGTTCTGAATCTGGCAAAGTATACAGGTTTTTTTTTTTTTTAAGCGGCAAGGACATCGGTGGAGTTGCGGTAGGCACCATGGCAGCGGCCCAAGATCCAGGACAGCCTCCGCGCCGCCGGCGTGGACGTCTCCCTCCGGGCTGCCGGGGATGATGGGTTTCAGGGCCAAGGTCAGCACTACAGCCCCCGCAGGCACACGCAAGGCTGGTTCTTAATGTAGACCGACTCGCCTGTAAAATAGGCACAAAAAGGCACAGGAAAATAAAGAAATAAATTAAATCTTAAAGGGGTGAGCCACGCAGGGTCTGTGTGCCTGTTTTGCAGCTGTGTGCTGAATGACCCCCCCCCCCCACCCAAACCCCCGGGCAGTGGCCGGAATTGTGGGACAGGGGGACCATGGGTTGAAATCCCAGGTGAGGGGCCAGCATTGTCTCAGTGACCCGGAGCACAATCCATTTATGTATTACTCCTGTGTTAGGAAACAGCTGTAGAGCGGATTGCAGAACAGCCTGGCATATAGTGATGTAAAGTCAGCGGTGAAAGTCACCTTTTTACGAGTCTAACCCGTAAAGAAATAGAAAAGAATGTGTTTAGAATATTAAAAAAATGTCGGTGTGGTGGGTGAAGGTATGTGTGTGTGGGGTGGGGGGGTGAAATATCGTGGTTGGATCAAAAATTTGACATGTACTGGTATAAATGGTAGTATTTATTTTGCACAATTATCATTCTTAGATTTTGAAAATAGATAGCAATAATTGTTCCAAATAATTATTGCCAAGTACTATCAGCATAATGAGGGACCAGCGGCTGACAGAGAGCAATACTGGCAGATAAATTTTATATCCCAAAGGCAAGCACGAGGGGTAGACAAATAAATTATTGTCAGTAATTACAAAACCTGTTACATTAAATTAATCCATTTCATGCAAAGTCATGTAAAATGATTGCATCTCTATAGAATGTTGTAGAATAACTAAAACTAAAATATATATACTAAGGGGAGCAGTGTTTCCTGTTGTCCTCTCCTAGGCATTCATTAATAATACATGGGCCAGGAAGAGAGGGACTGTCCTCCTTCTCCTCCTCCTCCATCTCTTTCAAACACATGAAAGTGTACCCTATTGAACATGACTTTTGTGCTGTTGTTTTTAGTCCTTTGTTCGTGTCTTGGTCTCCTGCCATTTTGATGTGTGGTGTAGTGGGTTCTGAAGGCTTTGGCTTGGCACATTTTTGGGACTACCTTGAGAGAGATGAGTGGAAGCTGGTGTCTACATTCATTTTCTTTGAGACTTCTTTATTGTCCATGTCTGCGACATTCACTGTTTAAGGTAGCTGAATCTCTATATTATATGTTTAATAACTTATAACTTAATAAACCTTTTCATTTCAATCTGGTTGTGAATTCAGATTAAAGTTGGTACAACAGGTTGCTCTGCCTATCCATGAATATGTAGATGTTTTCTCTCAATATGGCATAGCTGTAAGCATCCATTTTAAAGCTCATTTAAAAAAACCCAGTATGTATGATATTCACCAATTCAATGTGTGGGCTTCTGTGGTAAAGTGGTTTATGTGTTCCTCCGTGCCTTTCTTGAAATACAATCATTAATGTCTTGGTTATGCATACTGCCAACACCCAGTTCTGACAGTAATCCTTCAGCAGATCAAAGCTCTTCAGAAACACAGCTTAGTTATAGCAGCACCAGGGCATCTGTGCAGAGAAATTTTGTCAAAGAATGAGTGATAATTTATTTAGTATTATTTTAATTTTCACTGTTTAATATGTAAATATATTAATTTTGAAAAAGATTTTAGATTAACTCAGGCTCAAATGTTAGGAGGAAAATTTTTTATCTTTTATTGTCTCAATTTATACTTGTTTTTTGAGTTGTTTTAGAAAAAAAAATATATACTTCATTTATGTTTTTGGTAGCTGGATGTATACTCACATCAGCATATGTGGCTGCAGTCTCCTACTGCATTGACACTTGTTTTCATTTGCTTTCCGGTATTCTGCTGTACTTTTGGGGTCCACCTACAGAGTGCATAGAGGCCCACCTTTCTGCTGTCTCCGCTCCGTGCTGCCGCTCCCTGTAATGACTCCCCCCGTCTCCAGGGAAACGCTGGAGACGTTTCCACGGGCAGCCGACTCCCGGAACCCCGCGGCTTCACGCTCGGCGAGCGCGCCCCGCAGAGAATTCCGGTTCCGATGGCGTCAACCAATGACAGCAAAGTCCGTGAAGCTCAGAGACCGCGGTCAGGAAGTGTGACCGTGTCAAACGGCGTAAGGGAATAACCGGCAGAGCTGGTTCCCTTTGACTCGCCTCCATCTTTGCTTGGCTGAGGTCAGGCGGCTGGTTGCATTTGCAGGGGTGACATTTGGGGCGGCAGTGTTGTATAATGGGTATGGAACTGGTCTTGTAACCGAAAGGTCACTGGTTCAATTCCCAGGTAGGACACTGTCATTGTACCCTTGAGCAAGGTACTTATCCTGCCTTGCTTCAGTATATATCCAGCTGTATAAATGGATGCAATATAAATGCTATGTGAAGTTGTGTAAGTCACACTGGACTGAAATGCAAGTGCAGTAATGTAATGTAATTTTAGCTAAAAACATATTTTCCTGGATCCTGGCCATAGAGTAAGAAATACAAAAGCTATGAAAGGGGCTCCTGGGTGGTGGCTGCTGCTGAATCATCTTGTTAATAGCACTGATGAACACCACAGTCTGTGTGGAATTCACTGGTCTGAGAACTGCCCAGAGACTGCTGGTTCTCCACCTTCCCACAGCTGTGACTGTTGTACAGTCATCCGAAATGAAAACAGGTAGAGGTAAAAGCCACAGTAACTATTAGCATACATTTAATTTAATTGGCTAAAAAATGTTCTCTCCCTCTCCACCTTAGCTAATGTGTTGAGCGTTCTGGCGCAAAATGACTTCCGTGCATCACCCAGGTGGGTGCTACACATTGGTGGTGGGTGGGGTGAGTTCCCACTCATCACTGTAAAGCACTTTGCGCGATTGGAAAAAGTACTATATAAATACAATGATTCATTCATTTTGGAGAATACGTAGGCCTGACCCCTTCTGAAACTGACGGAAGACAGCCTTGAAATTATGCATGTGCATTTTCAGTTTGGGAATGTAACCAGAATTATGTATGAAAGGATATGCTGCATATTTTTTTATATGAAGTAAGCACAGTGTACGGGTTAGAGCAGCAACGCACAAAACGGATTTGAACGTTTCTCATTTCCAGCTCTTACATCGGAGGATCGCGCTCATTATTCACGCATTCGCACAATGCAGGGTCCTCTCGCCAGCAGCCCCAGTGCTCCGGTTCTCTGTGTCTCTTGGCCGGACCGGGCCACGATCTGGAAGGCTTCCAAAGGGCAAATGGCTCCGGAGCGGAGTCCATGCTGACAGAGGCCCAATTAGGCCGGAAAGACCGGGTTGTGTGCGCGCTCCCCACCCCCCGAGCCCAGATCCTGGGGCGAGCCTCCTCACAGCGTGGGTACAAGGTCACCGAAATCGAGCCCAGTTCCAGGAAACCGCGGAGAGAGAGAGCCGACCTCCAGCGCTCACCTGGTGTCACGGTGTCCTTACAGGTCTTTGCCGAGAAGGTGAATTACAAACTTATTCTTGCCAGGGAGAGGTTCCGCAGTATTGAGTCAGTTTAACTATAGACTTCACCTACAACTGCTGCCCTAAAGCCTGAGTACTCAGTTTCTTTCTAGACCCGTAGCACCCAATTTAAATTTAATTCGAATCAGACTCAAGCCCAAGTGCTTTGATGGCCGGTGACCGCTTTACACTTTTCATTACGCTAAGCGCCAGCTGCAGTGTGTCGGTGCCGTACACCAGCGCACGGCAACAGAAAACCACGAGGTGCATCGCTGCACAGGAAGGTAGTGTATTAGCTGGGTAGGCCTCCTCCTGGCAGATCATTTAGTTATTTATTTATTTAAATTGAAACGGAAATATACCACTTCTCCTTTTGCTGAAGGAATACATACTGCTATACACTGATAAGTCGTGTGCAGCCTCTGTCACTTTGTTTTATATAATGGCCTTGGAAATGGAAATATAAAAATGAGGGTGTGTGTTTGTGAGTGTGTGTGTGTGTGTGTGTGTGTGTGTGTGTTATAGCATATGTAATATATTTTTACATGGGGTACTTTTCTGGTTCACACATTAAAAATTGAATTTCTGAAGGGAAAAAAGTGGAGCAAATAGAGTAATACAGCTTGCCTTCACTTCAATTTTTTTCTTTTATTTTTTTATGAAGCTCTACTGTGTCCTACATTATACCAGGAGACATGCAGTGGCTTAAAAAGAGAAATTCCTGATTGTTGGGGGAAAAATATCAGATGCACTACCATGCTCTCTTTCACGCAATCGCATTACCCAGATGGGCACTGACCATTTAAAAGACTAGGTTAACCTGCCCATTATGAAAATCCCAATATATATTAATGCGATTCCGTCAAATTTCCAATATATATTAATGCATGCAGTAGTGGGGTCTTTTGCAGATTTCTCGAGGTCTTTCATCAGCATTCCTCAAACGGAGCTCACAGGGTAAATTATTCATCAGTCTCTGTGTACAATCGATTTGAGATCCAAAATGCTGAGCTGGTGCTTCAGATTCCAAAATAGATAAATAAATAAATATATATATATATATATATTTTTTTTTTTTTAAATAAAGATGGCGGCTCAGCAGTCCTGGCTTGAAAAATTAATGAAATAAATTCCCAAAAATGGCACCTCTGAGGACATTCCAGGGAAAAGGCCAGATGGGCAAATTCCAATTCTCTGAAAGAATGAAAGCTAAATAACACCTTTCTGGAAAAGTCCAGTAGACACATGCAGTGCTGCAGTTTCTCTGCGAAGTGCATTCTGTTTCACAGCCTGCGATTGCCTCCTCTCCTGCGTTGATATCCCAGCGATAATTTGGCACATAGGTCACGCTCCTCAGGAGGAACACATTGGACAAGAGTACCCATAAAATCTTTTATATTGAATCTTCTGCCATTTTGAATTTTCTGAGGAAAAAAACAAAAACTTTAAATGTTTTGTCTCCTACAAAAATCGATGCATTCTCATGCAATTTAGTTTGGTGCATTTAGACTCTACACAGGACTTGCTGTTCTTGGGGTTATGTCAAAGGATGGCCAAATGGCAAGCTAATGAGTTTGTATGCCTACGAAATCCGGTAGGTTTGACCTAAAGTGATGAATAATAAATAAAGTTGGATTTTTTTTTACAAACTGCTCTACTGATTAATATCCTGATTAGGCACATACAATATATAATTAGCTACTATTTTGGAATATTATTACTTACACTTTCCTTTTTCTTCTTGTTTTTTTTTTTTTTTTTTTTTTTGGCGAACCAAATTTGAAATGGTGAAAAATCCAATATGGCAGGCTGTATGGGTTCTAAGAGGATAAGGAGGTATAGAAGAAGTGGAATGGGCTGCCCGTAATAATCTTGCAATAAAAAGTGTCCGTTTCATGTATGTCACGCATAAAACATTACCAGTCATACCAGACATGCCTGCCAAATTTTGTGCATGGAAAGTGGTTAAAATATGGCAGAAGATGGAAGACAAATAAGAGAAAAATAATAAGAATAATCGTATAAAAAGCAATAATATGAATTTGATTGGATCTGAGCATTAATCTATTTCTAAATATGTATACATTTTGGGCAAATTTTTTAAATGTACAATTTGAAAAAGGACTCATGTAGGTCTTGTGTATGAAATTATGTGCCACTACCATTTAGATGGCAAAACAGCACCACTTTGTTTGGATGCTATCTGGGCTAGGTTTGCACTTTATATTCATAATTTCTATTTACATTGTAGATGAGCCAGTACCTCACAGTTTGTTATTAATAGGAATGTATAAATGCCGCAGTGGGATTATCCAGATAGGACAAATGGATGACTTAATAAATGAACAGGAGGCTGTATTGCCATATTGGTGGTGGAGTACATATACCATGAAACCCCATTGCAGAGGGCACTGGGCTATAACAATAATGTAAGGCAGTAATGACATTGGCTAACTGAATCATACTGGCATCATAAAATTATAACCTGTCAATAACACAAATTGAAATCTAAGGGCAACTAGGACAATCTAATTATAGATTTATACAAGAATTATGAAATTATACAAGGACAAAACCAGATGACATCTACCTGAGTGATACTAGCCATGTTAAAGCACCTCTTGGTTTTTTATTTTTTTATTTTATTTTATTTGACGAATAATTGAGTCAAATGTAAAAGGCGTATTGACAGGAACAGAAATGTTAACATAACCCAGGTCAGAAGACATTTGTTCTCGTTTTACCGACTGACAGGATTGATATGCATTATGTGAATTCGGAAAGGCATTGTAAGATTAGCATTTTCCTAGTTGAGCAGCTTTGCTTTCCTCAGAATGGTTTCACAGGTTTTAATCAGCTAATTTTGATAAAACAAAACTAAGATGGTGTACCAGGCACACACAATGGAAAAAAGAAAATAATTAATTAAAAAGCTGTTATTCTAATGGCTATAACATTAAAAAGGCCAGGACATACAGCGCATTTCCCCCCTTCCTGATTTCCTCAAATATTGCATATTTGTAACACTGGTTTAAGATCTTTAGACAAAATGTAATATTAGATAAAGCAAGACTGAGTAAACGCAAATCAATTTTTTTCAATTATGTCATTTATTTAATGAAAAAAAGTTATCAAGCACCCATGCCACCCATCAGCTGAATTACATTCAGCTGATCGAACACAGCCAGGCTTGATTGCAGCCAGCCATGTTGAATCTCATATTGAACCTTACCATCAGACTGAAGTAGTCACCACAAAGTTTCTACAAGCACACCACGCCATGATAAAAGTAAAATCCAGAAGAAAAAGTTGTTGAAAAGGGTTACAAAGTCTGGTCTGCCAAACATTTATCCAAGGGTGCAGTGACAATTCATCCAGGAAGTCACAAAAGATCCCAGAAGTACATCTAAATAACTGCAGGCCTCTTTAGTCTTGGTGAGGTCAGTGTTCATGACTCTGAGAAAGAGACAGGGCAAAAATGGGATTCATCAGAGAGTAGCAAGGTGTAAACAACCGCTAACGAAGTGAAACATCAATGCTCATCTCAGATTTGCAAAAAAAAAGCATTGTCCAATCAGTACCTGACCTCACTAATGCTCTTCTGGCTGAATCAAAGCAAATCCCTGCCGCAATGCTAGTTATAAAGCCTTCCCAGAAGAGTGGAGGTTGTTAGAGTAGCAGAGGGTGGAGCAACTCCATATTAAAGCCCATAATTTGGAGATGTTGGATGTCAGATGTCCACATACATACATACTACATGTCCAAAACTATGTGTGTGTGTGTGTGTGTGTGCGTGTGTGTGTGTGTATATATATATATATATATATATATATATATATATATATATATATATATATATAATGGTGCACTGCGCACTGCAGGAAATTTTCAGCAATTGCTGTTCAATGTTGCATGACTCCACCATTAAAAATAATAGGCTAAGATGTTAAATAATGGAAACTCGGGATAATGGGATTGGGATATTAAGGGCTCTGGCGCGCCCATGCTGGGAATCATTAGACAGTGCGCAAGGGACGTGCTCCATGGTGTTTGCGTTATAGAAAACATTGATCATCGCTGAGGGGGGCCCGCGCTGGGAGCCTCTGTGACCGTAGGGGGGGGAAATAAAGGGCCCTTTTCTCTAAGGGTGGGTGGGGGGTTCCTGGAACCTAAAAAAGACATTTAGATATTTTCATCTTCTTATTCTTCTTTATATTATTAATGAAATAATTATTGTTATTAATAATAATAATGTTGTTGTTGGCCACAAACCCTATGTTTTTATTATCTTTATTTGGTCCCTCTAACCGCCCTGCTACAAAATCCTTACAGCTTTTGAAAAACTCTCAAAACTGACTGCAGCTCATTAACAGTAAGATTAATTAAGAGCATTGATTAACCCTTGTGATTACCCTGTTTGCCTGGGTGACCGGTTTTGCCTGGGGCACATCTTGCTAACTTGTTGTGGTGCAAGGTAATCGACATGTAAACAACACAGCTGATGTCAGCCAACACTGCTAGTTAAAGCTAACTAGCTAACTAGCTCCGGTCACCTATTGATAATATGCCCATCAGGAGGGGTAGAATGATGTGTCTAGTTCTCAAGATTGCATCATGTCATGGGTGTGAACTGAGTGTATGGCGTAGACCTTTACTATATAAAAGACAAGAAGACAGTTTGGGTTTTTTTTTCTTCTTCTTTTCTTTGCCAGTTAGAGGCTCTGTGCTAACATGCTGGAGAAAACAACAGAAAAAAAGATGTGAAACAGCTCATCAACTCTGTGGGTGGGATGGCTATCATCCGTGTTTATGTGAAGCGAGCAAGATAGAGCTCAGGCAAATCGACTAATCTCAGCCCTCACGGCATTGTAGCAGTATTTTCTTGTTTTTACATTTTAAGTTTAGGCTATACTGATAAAAGCACTGCTTACTGGAGAAGGCCATAATGCAGTCAACCTTTTGGGGTTCTGATTTTATTGCTGGAGGTTTATTTAAAATACTTGGGTTGAGAGCACTGGTGGAATTCATCTTTTTGTTTTTTTGTTTTTCCATCTAGAACTTTCATTTGTGATATGATGTTCCTGTAACAGTGTGCTGCTGCAGAGAGAGGAAAGAAGGCAATACTCTGGGGAAATGAGAGCTCAAAAGAAACAACAAAGTCACAATTAAACCCAAACAAAATTGTGTCAGAGCAATAGCTGGGTGCTATAGCTGGGTGTGTCTGACCACGAGTGCCGTCTCCAGGGGTTTGGGGTCGTTAAAACTTGCCTGCTGGGTTGAGGACAGAAGTGTCTACATCATGGTCACTGCACATGTCAAATGGCAGCACTGTGCTTCACTGATAACCTGCGAACTAAAATCCATACTGTAATCCTGTGCTGACTGTTAACATTTCATCTTTTTCACGCATAGTGGCGGTATTAGTGTTAGCCAGTATACGCAGTCCACGATGGGTTCTTAAAGTGGACCTGTTTGTTTATCACAGAACAATGTCACAGAAATTTGGAAAACCGCTGTATAGACTGTGCGGCACCGACGGGCCAACTTTAAAATGGCAGTCCATCCACGGAGAGAGGGACATCCTCAGTCTGCACCAATGGGCCAGTTTCAAAATGGCTGCCCATCCACGGAGAGAGGGACATCCTTAGTCTGCACCAATGGGCCAGTTTCAAAATGGCTGCCCATACATGGAGAGAGAGACATCCTCAGTCTGCACCAATGGGCCAGTTTCAAAATGGCCACCCATACATGGAGGAGGGACATCCTCAGTCTTTGTCATCCAGTAGTTGGTGCTGGAAGACAGTAGGATGGCTGGCCCATTTTAGCAGCTGAATATCTGAAACCTCTTTGGATTGCATAACCATCAACAGCACTGTGTAACATGTCCCCAATCCCACCAAATCTGGTAAACCTACAACAAAGTGTTACCATGCACAGGTAAGGTCAATAGCAGCTTTAAATAGCTTCAACAG
Source organism: Anguilla anguilla (assembly GCF_013347855.1). Lineage (NCBI taxonomy): Eukaryota > Metazoa > Chordata > Actinopteri > Anguilliformes > Anguillidae > Anguilla > Anguilla anguilla. The sequence continues at coordinate 24,336,420 of NC_049218.1, read as the reverse complement.
CTTTAACTTAAACCTATCGACGGCCTCCACCACTTTTAAGCCCACAGATCACAGGAGAAGCGAGATAGCCCTTTATTACCCCTTAAGAGCCTCTTTCCCCAGAGGTCCCTCCGACAGCAGTAACAAGGCCCGGCACTTCGAAATCTACCCCCAACCAAACTGAGCTGAAATTACTCAGACAGAAATGAGTACGCCCATTTGTTTGGCTCCATGACATGTCACTCTTAAGATATTCCCTCACGCTCAAGTGTGATCAGTTCAATCCGAGGGGGAGAACACCCGGAACGAATGAATGGGACCTTCTGCGGCAGCGTGCCATTTTCTTTATAAGGGTGCCATTTAGAAGGCTGTCAGTGAAAGACTGTGATTGCTAAATTGATGTTAAAATGGGTCCATTTTAGGTCCATTTTATCGACTGCTAGCACACACATGCGCGCGCGCACACACGCACATGCCTCAACCTTGCACCATTGTTGGTTTTTTTTCATTATATCGCCAGTTTTTCATCCTTGTGACAAAGTTATTAGACAGTATCTTAAGAGGCTATATATCATTTAAAAGTGTTAATTGAATTAAACCCTTTTCTGGGAGGTCAGTCTTTTGAGAAAGCAATAAGCGATAGCTTTAAATGCCAATTAGACATTACATTTATCTTCCCGGGCCCTAGCTCTTAGCTTTGCTGCCAGGATGGATTTAGCCCCCCCACCCCCCCCCCCCCCCCAACCCCCACCCCCCGTCAATCTGTCTGAGGTAAAAGCACTCTGAGCAGACTACCTGATTTCTCCCCACATGTAGCCTGTGAGAGAGAGAGAGAGAGAGAGGGAGAGAGGGAGCGAGACACAGAGAAAGAGAGAGGGAGAGAGACAGAGAGAGAGAGAAACAGACGGACTGACTGACAGAAAGAGAGAGACAGAGAAGGATCACTAACCGTTAATGAAGCAAGCATGAGGTGTGGGGATTTATTCATCCCTTGGTTCTTCCCATTTGATCTGCAGGGTCTGCAGTCATCCCGAAAAGCCTGGGATCAGCGATCACCCCCCCAGCACCCCGGGGCTGTGTCAGGGGCCTGCCTCCTCTCCCCCTCCGGGGTTTTCTTTTTTTTTTTTTTTTTTCGGAGAACTGGCTTGTCACCAGAGATGGACTTTCCTTTTCTCTGCCTTGGAAGAGCTGTCACTAAAGGCCTGTGTTCCCCAGGGATCTGCCTTTCACTGGGGTACCGCTAGCTTGGTGAACAGAGAGGAAAACGCTAATGATTCCCTGTTGTGTGTGCGCGCGTGTGTGTGTGTGCGTGTGTGTGTGCGCGTGTGTGTGTGCGCGTGTGCGAGTGCATGTTTGGGTGTACACAGTAATACGTACTGTATATGCTTACATGTGTGTCACAGGTATAGAATGAGGGAGGCTTTTGTATTCCTGTACATTTACATTATGGCTGTGTATCTCTTCACTGCTGCTGACACTCGGAGCGATGTGCAATGAAAATTTGACAATTGTATTGTGATGGATGTCACGCTAAATAAAATATGATTTTACTGACTGATTGAGAGGGATGTGAAGCACAAAACACTCTCGGGCAATGGAAAGAGAGAGGGAAAGAGAGAGTCTGGACTGCCATATTGCTGCTTAGGAGCAAGAGAATGGGAGCACTGGCCAGTGAAATTAATGTAATTTGCAATTGTATTGCTCAGTTAATTTTTATTCATATACACAAATGCACAATGAGCACATGTGCGCACATTTGGGCGCGCGTGCGTGCGTGTGGACTGAATGGGCCGTCCCTGATGAATGTGGAATTGCCAGGGTTTGACAGAGGGGGGCTCCTGAGTGGTTCAGCCATCGGTCAGGAAGGGCACTCGCAAAGAGCACAGCCTGGGCCACAGAGCCTGTATGTCACAGCTTAACCACAAGGCTAGGCTCACAAGCACGAGGTTATTTATTTATTTACCACAAAAATAGAGAGATCTAGATCTAAGGACTACAGGGAGGAGTTAATTCCTCAACAAGGCCAGGTCAAAACCTAGTATATGGCTGGACCGAACCGGCCGACCAATGGTGTAACTTCATCACTCAGTCACTCAGTCACAGACATGCGCGTTTATAGGGCTGGCCCCACTGTTACGGTCCAACCAAAAATGTTTTTGTTTTTTTTGGATTCAGGTCAGGTGATTGGCTTAATAAAGAACGTTCCGCTGATTGGCCCTTGGTTGCTTTAGCAGTGTGTTTGGGGGTCACTGGCCTGCGTCAAGGTGAACTGCCTTTCAATGAGTTTTAAGGCATTTGGTTGGATCTGAGCTGATAACATATTTCTTCAGAATTAATACTGTCGTCAGCAGTCACATGATCAATAGACAAGAGACAGTGTCAGTCATACGTGCCCAAGCCCAGCCTACCTCCACCATGTTTCAAAGCTGAAGTCTCTTTCTCTCTCCACTCTTACCTTTATGCATCACTTACTTTTGTAGAGGTTAATACTCTCCTCATCTGCCCCATACGACTTTGTTCCAGAAGTTTTTAGCAAACTCTAACTTGGCCATTCTGTTCATGAGGCTTAGTGGTGGTTTGCCTCCTGCAGCGAACCCTTTGAGGTTATGCTGGTGTACTCTTCTCTTCATGGCAGTCTGTGACACTTCTACGCCTGCATCCCGGAGAGTGTTCTTGATCTCTTGGACAGTTGAAAAATTGACAGTTGACAGTTTTTTTTTTCTTCACAAATGAAAGTATTCTTCAGTCATCCACTACAATGGCCTTCCGTGGAATACCAAGTCATTCGCTGTTTCCGATTTTTCCACCCCACGATGGCCTGTTTTACTGGCATTGACACTTATTTGGTCCTCGTGTTGAGAGGCAAGAGCAACAGACTCCAAATGCAAAATCCACACCTAGAATCAACTCTAAACATTTTGTTTGCCTTCCTGTGCAGGAACTGATGAGGCAATGGCACAGCTGGCTGAGGAAGAGCAGAACAGCTGTCAGCTATCAAGTCCCATTAGAAAGAAGCGCTGAGGCGAGTTCCGCACTAACCAGCCCACCAGCTGAAGTTGCAAGTTAAGTTCGTCAGGAAACTGCTCTGAATTTCTTGACAAACCCCATGAAGACTCATAAGATGCGGACCAAGAATGCGCCTGCATTAAAATCTGACAGGTCGCTACATTTTACCTTCTCGCCGATTAAATTTACATCTAAATTCTTTTGAAAAATAAAATAATTTTTAGTTCCAATCCAATTAAAAATTCATTTGGATTGCTCTGATTATGTCTCAATAAAACCCGATGGGACCCAACATACATTCCTGTTATGGTATATATACACACACACACACACACACACACGCACACACATATACTGTGTATATATATATATATATATATATATATATATATATATATATATATATATATCCATGGATGAAAAGAAAGGCCAGAGCCATAGTTTCCATGGTTTACTGTGTTCTGAGCTGCAGCAAAACTGAGACTGGAGCGTGCACAAACTTGTGTAATGGAGAGACGTACACAACATGAGGTAGATTCCTGCCCAACGGAATCACTCATTATAATGAGTCTGCTTCACAGTGGATGCTGGAGTCAGGTATGGGACGATTGCTCTCGGAGCCAATTAAGACCATTTACCTGTGGGTGTTGGACTGCTCAGGCAAGCTATTCAACAGGAGTCCTGACGATGTATGAGCTCGCTAGCCCCATTTTTATTTTTTTGTAACACAGCTGATTTTATTGGTGATGGCATCAGCTAGCACAAACAGAATTTGTAATGCATGCTAAACTTCAAGGGTAATTCTGATGAAAAATATGTTCAAAATGTTTTTGGGATTTTAATGTGAGTTGAGTGTAATGGCATCATTTGTACTGATAATACCATGTTTGCCACTGTGCTACTCACTGAACAAAGAATAAACTATTTTAGAGATGGTTTTCACTAAATTAAACAATAGTCTTTTGTATTCCCAGTGCACTTTCATACATTCTTGTTCGTATATCCAGAGTTTCATAACAAAAGAACATTCTATACAGTTTCCTTTATGATGCAGGGTCACTGGAGACTAATTTATTCTGCATTTATTCTCTTAAATGTAAAGCCAAAAATTGCCGACTTTTAAAAAGTTACCAACATAAATGTAAGCATTGCTGAACAAAGTGATTAATAGATATGGATTAATAGCCATAGGCACCATTCTGTGAATAGATTGTATTTAATTAGTAATTATTAAATTACTACTCATGTAGCATAATTTGATTGCTGTTATCAAGTGGCTTTTGTTTTCCAGCCCAATCATTTTGCATCCCCTCCCCTGTCTGATTTCTCAGGTATTCACCACAAATCTGAATCGAGTTCTGAATTATTTTTTAATCCGCCTGGTTAAATAGTAATTGCCTGGGTAAACAATAATCTCTACACAAAAGGTACTCACAAACACAGTATACACTTGATATAGTATCTGCAAAAATGCAATCTTGTTTTCCATTTTCATATTGATACCAAAAAATATTGTATGATGCTATTTCTTCTACCTATGATTCATCAGCAGAACTGACTCTTCATGAATATACAATAGATTGGTGGTGTGGAAAATGTGCTTGCTTCTATATAATTTTCATATAATGTAAACATTCTGTATGTGCTTAATGAGGAGAAGCAGTTGGAACATTTGAGAGTTGAAACATTGTATAAATTGAACAAAAAATTCTATGTATTTGCACAAGCAGTCAGTACATCACCCATTAATCACAGAGGTCTACAGAGGACTTCTGACACGGGTGAAACTTGCATATATTGATGGCACACTGAGAGAGACACTAGGCAGAACAAACACAGGCACAAGTTACTTGTTCGAATGCAATAAAAAATAAAAAGACTGCATTACTTTAGAATATGGCTTATTTAGCTTCTATAAAATGTAGAGTGACTGTGAAGAACAGGTAGGCCAAGGTGGGCCACATCCCCCTAAATACCACCATCTATTTATCTTGGCTGAGCCACTACACCCATAGTGTGTGCAAATGTTTTGGACCTACACAGTAAAATGTCCAGTCTTAACTCATTTTACTCTGTAGGCTACATGCACACATTTGAATGAGACATGCAAAACCCAGAATAGCCCAGGTTTGGGGCTTTATTGCTGTGTTTACATGATGCCAGGGTGTTTATAGGTAGTGAGAGAGATTGGGAAACCAAACTCTCAGTGCAGCAGGCATGCCATCCACCGGCCAAGGTGTAAAATGTGGATCACATACCTGCCATCCAAATAAATAAGAGGGGACTGTAGCGCCATCTTGTTGCTGGAGGACTGAACCGCAAGCTATGAAATGCTTTGGCTGAAAGCGCGGCCGTAGCCACAGCGTACGGCAGCCCGCGGTTCTGGCATACTAGGTCCCGCGTGGCTGATTTTCTCTCAGAAATGTTCCCATCAGGCCATAAAGAGAGTCTGGGCTCGATCCCTCTTATCTCTATTATGCAATTACCTCTAATACATTCAGCTTGTTTCATCATTTATTTTCAAAATTCCAACCTCCGGCCAAAGGAATAAACCTTCAGATCCTTAAAAGCTGAGAAATTATCCGCAATCAGGAACAATCAGGCCACGTCCACTTGGAACATAACTGACCTTGATTTCAAAGCCCAGTTTTTCAAATACTTTTTTTTTTTTTTTTGCTTTTAGGGCATACTGACATGCTGTAAATAATATGGACATTATGCACATTTTCAGCCATCCTGACATTCTGTGCTGCATATCTGGGGGGACACCGACGCTCTGTTATATATCATTGTTGGCGGATACTGACATTCTGTAATGGAAAAAGACATCCATCACGAAATCATGAAAGACTTTAACAGTGTGCTATTCATTTAGAAAAACTGATTATTAAATGGATCATTTGTTTCCCTTTGACCGCAATTATCTGAAAAGTGCAAAGCCCTGAACGTTGCTTGGTGTTTCTTTGCCGAGAGAATTGTATGCGTCTCTCGCTTGTCTTGATGATCCATCCGTTGGCAGTAGCAGAGTGTAAACACAGTTCAGTCAGCCTGGGGAATCCTGCAAGGGAAGCAATTCTTTGATTTTGCATAGGGCTCTGTAGTATGTATAGGGATAAAGTTTTGAGTGCCATTTGCTCAATTCATGTGTCAAAACTGACATATTGTACACCTGTAGAAATTAAATATACAGGAAACATTTCATGAGCACTTCAACGATGCATAAACAGATTAATATTATGATTATTTTATTTTATTTTATTTTGCAATGTGAGACTGTCACAAAATGAACAGTTTGGAGTGCCTTTAAGCCACTTCATGATTTAGCTGTCAACCAAAAAGCAGTCAAGAAAAGAATTATTTGATGTCAAAGAAACCAGCTGTTCCAAGGCAATTTGACTGTTAAAATGTTTATAAAGGCTTAATAGCCAATAATTAACCATTATGTGATTTTTATTATTAATTGTTAGACTAATTGTTCATTTTAAATTTTATTTGTCATTATGACACCTGCATCAGGTAAAATGGCTATGCCTCACAGTAAATATATTTACAGCATTACTAAACAGTAATCTGAGACTTACATGAAATATTCACACATCACTTGTAAAACAATTAATTTAAAAAATTCCAATAAAAATCAACCAACTTTTTTACAACCTTCTTTACTCATCTTTATCAAGGGTGTGAATAATTCTGAAGGGCAGAGTGTATGCACACACACACACACACACAACAAATGAACAGTAAGTGCTCGTGAAATGCTAAGAGCGCAAACTGCAATATCTGTAAATAAAAGAGAATGCATGAATAATATTTACGTAAAATGCATAAATATATTATGTTATATCATTTACAAGAAATAAGGATTATTCAAATAAACACTAGCAAATGCACATTTTGAACAATTAAAATGCATCTGGGCACTGGAGCCCGTAATGACACATAAAAGCCTGTGGCTGGTCTCTGTGGTGTGATTAAGGCGAGAAGCGTGATTCGCTGGAAGCTCGCTCGTTTGCAGGGGACAGCCGCGTTCGCTCGTCTCGACTGAACGGTTTTTAGCGGTAGCTACCGCCAGGCCTCGTTACGGCGGGCGCCCGGCCTCCCGCGCGCCCCGCCTGGGTTCCCGCGGTGGCGTCTCCGATCCGCACGGCGTCGGAGGCGGCGGTGGATTCCGAGGCGGGGGAAGGCTTCCGCGATCCCGGTCCGGGTGCAGCGTCGCCCCGCGCGGTCGCTCTCGGCCCAGCAATCCCGAGCGTGCGCCGGCCGCTTTTGGCCGGGCCGTTGCTCTGCCTCGCTCGAAAAGGAAAAGACAAGGCGTCTGGCAGCCGCAGCGAAGGCTCGAAGTGCCTTTCCAACGGAGGAAGGAGTCATTAGATTATTTCCATTAGAGTATTTCCATTATGTAAAACTTCCCGTATTAAAAAACAATCAGTCAAATCCCCCTGTGCCGCTTTGTCCCTTTGTGTAGAGCTCTGGTGAGCAGATTCAGAAAAGGCAGTGGTTAAGCAACTGGGTAGGTATCCCAGCGAGGTACTGCGTTCGTGTCCTGAAATGAACTTACCCTGAATCACTCTCATTTAACTCTATAACTGAACAATACCGTTTTTTCGCCAGTTCCTACGTACGTCCATAATCTAGCAGCTGCCTCCGTATTTGTACTGTTAAATTGCCCCTGTGTTTTGCAGGTAGACATATGGACAAGCAAACCACGCATAATAAATATGCATTCTGCCAAGATCATAGACTAACAGGCTGATTAAATATTTATATTTCTTTGTCAGTCACGTTGACAGAACTGTCAGAAATAATCAGGCGTTCAACGGTGACTGATTCCATTATCTAGCACACAGAAGGCTGATTGGTTGATTGAATGATTGACTGATTGACTGAATGATTGATTGACCGACTGAATGATTGATTGATCAGATGATTAATGTTTTGGATCGGCTGCCATTCCGTTTCTGAAGGGCAGCTGTTTATGCAGTTTCCCTATATCATTATTATTTAAAGACTCTTAATTGAATGATTGACTGATTGGCTGACTGATTGATTGATCAGATGATTAATGGTTTGGACCGGCGGCCATTCCGTTTCTGAAGGGCAGCTGTTTGTGCAGTTTCCCTATATCATTATTATTTAAAGACTCTTAATTGTGTCATTAAAGGCACCTCCGCATTCACGCCACTAACGCCGCGCTAGCTCACCTGCTAACCGGAGAGCGTCGCTGAAAGGCGGCTGTAATGGCGAAGGACTGCTGTTCCCCGGGCCCGGCTGTTCCCCGGGCCCGGCGCTGCTCGCCCGGCGCTGCTCGCGTTGGATCAGCAGCGCGCTGCCGCAGACTCCTGGCAGCCCGACGAGTCTCTATCCGTCAAACTCTGACGCGACACCCTTCCCTTTATTTCGTTTTGTGCTCTGCAGTCGGCTGGGAGGGGGGGGGGGGAGGAGGCTGAAGGATAGGGGTTTGACTCATTGGCACTTGGCTGCAGTTTCTCCTCAGCTCTGAGGTCAGCATCCACTTTTTATTTTCAGGGTGTTTGATCATTTTACGTCTCTCCTGCGCACGAGGAGGATAGAACCACGCGTCACAGATGGCATCAGACGTTTTTACTATCGTGCAGTTCTTAACAAGATAACGGTATCGCAGTACCCGAACCCTTGAGCTATGTGACTGCTTCCTCTTTCCTACATCATGATGCATATGCAAATAGAAATATATATATTTTTTAATTCTTGATTGTTTTTTTTTTGTTTGTTTGTTTTTTACATTTTTGAGTCATCTGTCAGTTCAATGTCTTATTATCAATGGAGGTAAAACTTTGGATTAAACCCAGTAACCCCCCCCCCCCCCCCCCCCCCCCCCCCCCCCCCCCCGTCCTCGGACATGTCATTCTTCTCCAGCTTCGTGGAATACACTCACGTGGGTACAGAAAAGTCCCACAGTCCAGCTATTACGGGTGAACACAGCGTTTTCCCAACAGAACTGAGAGTGCTGGGTTCGCTGCCAAGCCAGGTGCTGTTGGGAACGGAGTGCTCCGCTGGAACTGCTCAAGAAAAAAATTCCCACTGGTTTTTATCCTGGGAGGCATGGTGGCGCAGGGGGTTGCACTGTTGTCTTTGGATCCCGGCCGGGGCCTTTCTGTGTGGAGCTGCCTGTTCTCCCTGTGTCCGCGTGGGTTTCCTCTGGGTACTCCAGTTTCACAGTCCAAAGACATGTAGGTTAAGTTAACTGGAGAGTGTATGAGTGATTGGTGTGTGTGTGTGCTCTGCGATGGTCTGGCAACCTCTCCTGGGTGTATTCCTGCCTCTCGCCCAATGCATGCTGAGATAGGCCCCAGCACCCCCCGTGACCCTGACCTGCATAAGCGGATTAGATAATAGATAATGATGTTCATCCCCATAAAGATCATCCCTCTCACTCTTCCATTACCGGGAGTTATCCCTCTCAGGGTTAAGTATCGAGCCCCCACTCCCTGTACGCCCCAAACACTGCCTGATATAACCCCACAGGAAACCCCACAGTGAGGATCGCAGCTCTCGTTCCCAAGGCACCCTGGGATTGTGTGTGCTGGCACAATGACCCATCGCTGCTGTGCTGCTTGCCCCTGAAAGAGGGCCTAACAGTGTGGTGGACACAACATATGGCTCCAGGCGGGGTCTCCAAGCTGCCAACCGAGCTAACGCTCACCTTCAGGGGAAGACCATTCCAGCCAATCCCGTCCAACTTTACTGGGAGGTGACCTGGGACCGGCCAGTCCCCTGCTGAAGACCTGACATCCATAAACATGAGTAAATCTGATTGTCAAACTGCTGAGCGATACACATGCAATCTCCTATTTATGAAATCGAGGGTTAGTTCAAGATAACAGTGTTTGCATTAAACCAAGGCTTTGGGTGCAAGTGAAACTATTAATATAATCCCACTCTATGTTTAAACATAGATTACACACCAAATCCTGAATGGGGAAAGAATAAGGAATGGGTAACCCTACATTTTCATTTGTGGGGAAAATTGATTGGCAAAAGGAATTGAGGCATCCACATTCCCAGTTTATCTGCTTAGCATCCTTTGCAGACTGGACCTGTGCCAAGGCAAGGTCAGCCACGCTGCTGCATATTATTCTGTCTTCCCTGTTAGCTCTTCCTTATTTGGTGCTGACATGTTACCAATATTTCCTGATGGAATTCCATGCAGTAAAACCAGAGCTAACAGTAGGGATCTCCACACCAGAGTGCAGAGATGTGTTCTGGGGGTTCTCAGAAAAATAGAACATACTGTCCCTTTTTCCATGTTGCTTACTTTTCCATATTCCAGAACTGAAATTGATGATATTGCTTGATAAATAATGCAAATTGCTATATATTTTTAATGGATAGCTTAATGTTTTCAACAGCGTGTTAAATAGTATTGCTTTCTAGACTGTAGTAGGTGTTGGCTATAATTTTATTACAGTTGGAGTCCATCTGAGTCTGAAAAAAGTTTGAGAAGGTCTGGGAACCCCTATTATGTGGTACAGCAACAGCATCCTTAAGACCTGACTGAGTCCCAGGCCCCGAAACATCTCTCCCTTGGAAGTGGAAGTCGTCCTTTGTTACCACCGCTGTCTTTTTTTTGGGGTGGAAATATTTAAAAATAGATGTGTTTGTTACTTGAAGTCATCACGCGGATCACAGAAGCTATTTAAAAATAAACAAATCCCATTAAACAGAAGCTGTGTAATTGCCTGTGTCATTTTGTTGATTTAAAAGCCTACACACTCCACAGGTTGTGAGACATGGCCATTAATAGTGCATTTTCTGCAGAGTGGCAGAGGCACAGTTTTGAAAATGGAAACATCTTCTCCCAGTGGGGGCTGCTGGGACAGAGATGTGAGGCCTAGCCAGGAATTCACTTTGGGGGTTTTTAAATTGTAAAGGGCGTGGTGTGGGGGGGGAGTGGGGGTGGTGGAAATTAGTAGGGGCGAGGGGGTGGGGCTGGATTTGGTGTTACTGTCTCCATCATTTTCCACATACCTTTGTAGGCAACATGAAATGGGGGTGGGCACTTTGCAATTACCAATATATTTTATTTGCATATCTCATTTTTTTTTTGTTTTTTTTTGGTTTTTTTTGGGGGGGTGGGGTGGGAGGGGGGTGGGGGTAGGGCTGGGGGGGCGGGGGGATATTTATGCCCCCTATTAAATGCTGCCTTGTAAATTCAGCTAAGCTTATGATGGTCACAAGTACCACTTTCCTATATATTTCTAAAAACCAGATCTGTGTGTGCACATTATTAATCATGTTCTATTATGACCTGGACAAGACATTGAAATGGCTTTTAAAAGAGGCACTAAATATAATTGCGGGGTCCGGGTCAATTTCTGACACATTGTCTTGACTTAGTCACTTGTTAGTCATTACAATTTGGCCTTTTGTTATCTTGGCGTTTTGGCCGAGGTGCCAGCGGTATTGATCTAATCCAGCCGCTCGCTGAGAACGCCGATATCGCTTTGAAAGGCAATGCCTCCCTAATTCCGTGTGGCTTGCCTGCTCTTCTGCATATGCGGCATTCCTCACGGGTGCAGTGTGAAATACATATTTGCAGATGGCTGACATGTGCAGCTGCATTGAAACGTGTGTCTCAATGATAAATCCTGTAGTTAATTGTGTTGGTCATTATGAATATGCGAGAATCATTCTACACCCTGCTTTCTGTGAATATATATATATATATATATATATATATATATATATATATATATTGTTTTTATTCTTAATGCCTTTCATTTATTTGGAGGCTTAAGGTGTCCAGACAGAATTTCCTACCCATCGTTCATCACCTGTTTTATATTAAACTTAAATCAGCATTGCTAATTTGTTTCTATCTTATTCCACATTTTAATTAAATTTACACTCCCAGAACTAATTAGCCATCGGCACTGGTCATAAACCATAAAGGCAATCAGCCGTTATGGGCTGCAAAGACATAAGCACATGTACATTTTGAAAGATTAAATCATATTGAGGGTACGGACCTCACAAAAGCACATTCTAGGAAATCAAAATTACCTTAAATTGCTCGGCACAAATGGTGGTGCTTATATGCATTTTAATGTATCTTTTTTTTTTTTTTTTTTACCTGAATCCTCTGAAGAACAGTGACTTGTAAATGGAGATAATGCCTAAAGATGTAATGATTTCAAATGTAGGGTTATAGATCAGTCATTTATAAGATGCAGGATACGGGCACATTAGCACATTGACTTGCACTTCCAGGTTTTAAAAACATTATTAAATTCAGTGGTAATAGATTGTACAGGAACGATTTTTCTTTTCATATTTTTGCATTGATGTACTTCATGAATACTAAATATGAACCTTGCGTTTTCATATCCAGCTAAATAAATCAGATTTTCATCTGAGAAGCTAGTAGGATAACTTGACAGTGAATAATGGAATTATATTACCACTCAACCACTCTGTAAACTGTCTCCACAGCCACACCCACTAAACTCTTCCAAAGCAGTTCCCAAACAGAGGGTGTAGAGATACTCGGGTGGAGGGTCTTGGGTGGAGAGTCGGTGGTCGGGGGTTGGGGGGGGGGGGGGTTGAGGGCAAAAGCATAAAAGCAAAGCACAGCTTAGGGGGTGTGTTTGTATGTTGGGGTGGGGGATTAAAAAAAAAAATCCTTTTACCGAAGGTGGCCCTGTCCTGACCAAAAGTAAATTACTACTACTACCAAAACCCTCCAGTCTGCAACACTTCCATATTTTCCATTGGACACAAATACCTCCAGTGACCCACGTGGAGTGTAAAAATCTCCATTAGCAATATTTAAATTTAAGCTGGAGCTTTCACTGGCATATGCAGCTGATAAATCCTTTTCCCTTCAGACATTTTCCATAATAAAATATGAAGGGCAAATAACCTAACGCTAGCGCTCTCTGTGCTTTGCTGGATAACTCTTTGACGACAAACCGCATATTTTAGGCCAGCCCTGATGGATCAAACTGTTCCCACATCCTGTCGGGAGGCAGCCGGGGCGTCCGAATTCAAAGGCACGGTTTTGAAACGGTGGTGTTGCGGTGGTTTCTGAGCAGGGACGCGGTGAACATTGCACAGCTCTGCAGCAGGCTTTAAAACCTACTCTGAGAACTTCACATTAATGAAGCACAGGACTGCTGTGCTGATGTCTGTTGTGCCAACTGGGAAAGATCAATACAGAAGTATTCAAGGGAGGGGGGGTTGGTGTTAGTCAAGATGGGGGTGAATGAGAAACTGTCACAGCCAACCAAGTCCATTTTCAGAAAATGTAATGGCACCAATCAGATTGCAGACAGCTTAGAGCCAAAAAAAAAGAAATAAAAAAAATTCCGACGCTCTATTGGTGATCAAGCATCTGGTTATTGAGACTACCACAGATTTTAATTCTGATTTTGACTCCAGAATAACTGTGAGCTGAAATTGTATCACTTTTGGTACTGTTAAATGGCTGGTGCAGACAATGCATTAATTAAATCGAAGAGAAAAATATCGCATACTTACTTGAGGTCAAAAATCTCCTGCTTAATTGAGGTCAAAAACCTCCTGCTTTAAATAATTAATGATCTGGCTGATCTGAAAGAATTGCACTTTTTTTTTTTTTTAGCTTATCAGTTGTACAATACAGGTCTCTTTTCTTGGCAGCGTAGATGTTTTATTGCCTTTTGAGTTTAGAAATAGTTTATTCTTAAAGTGAATTCGTTGATATTTACACCCACATGCAAATATAATGACACAACGTCCGTTTGGGTAGCATTGGAAGATTTTATGCATGTTAGCAACATTAATTGTCTGTTTCGAATTTGAGTTAGACTATTTTCGTTAATTTAATAAAGTACCATGGAAACTGAGCTGTGCACAATTACCGTTCGGTTGCATTTGCCTTCTGTTCATTTTTACCGGCTCAATGTTGTGAAAATAATACTTTTTTATGACCAATAAAAAGTGATTGGGCATTATTGTGCCATTTTATTTTGTAAAATATAGACAATGCCTCTGAAGTTAGTCGAGAATTAACGCAGACTAATTCAATGCTTCGTACCATTAACGGACGACAATATTTTTACAAGCAATCCGTGATGGTATAATTGATCATTCGCCTGTGCCGTTTAATATAATAATTTCTGAGATTAGTGCCTACACTCACACCTTTCAGATAAGGGTTAAAACAATAGTCACGTGCATCTCAAGTCACATACTCAGAAACATAACGGGGTCCTAATAATGTTTGTAGATTGACATTCCTGACACATTTAACATTTAACTACAGGAACGTGGGCCACCAAAACTTTTGACTAGACCTCTAGATTTGACTGTTAAGGGACATTAAGGGACAACCAACTGTTAAAGCAGTTGGTTGTCCCTTAATGCATCTTCTTCCCTGATAATTGTGGTCTGTGACAAAGTTAGAAATTGCACGCACACACATGTAGTGACTCTGGATGGTAGAAGGGGCAAGCTTTGTTTGCCTTTTTATATAATTTATATAATTTATATAATTCTTTCAAATGGAAATATATAATAGCTGCCAAACACGCATATCCCACACCACAGGTTTATAAAATATGTCCACATATCACCCTTGAATCTATTCACATTGTATTACCTGGGTAATAAAGATTCATATTTGCAATGCACCCTTAATTTAATTCAAATCAGTATTTAGTGTTTTCCCCTCAAATGTAATAGTCTACCCTCTGGTTTATAGTATATCTAATGGCTATTTATGTTTGTAAAAGTCCATAAGAAATGACAGTAATTACATTTTTCTTTTTACAAAAGTGAATGAATTAACATTTCATAATGGCGCATTTCTTTCTGATGTGATTAAGTAAATTGCTATTGAAAAGTCTCTAATTCACTTAAATGACATTGCTGGGGATAATAAATAAATAAATAAAATAAAAAATAAATAAATAAATAGAAGCCGTGAGCACTGCCTTGGTTCTTGCATGGGGAACTCCTAATGATGTTTGATGCCAGACTGGAGAATAACACAATGTGAAGTCTATTACAAGGTATCTAAATAAAGGAATTTAATTGGGAGCGAAACAATAAGCTATCCCACATGTGATTACATAGGAATTTATGCAACTTATATAATATAATTTATTTTTTCTTTTTTTTTTTCTTTCTTTCTTTCAATTTCATTGAGCATCTCCCTAGTCGTAGAAAAAATCTATTGCTACACACATACACACACGCATGCACACACACACCCACACACACACCCACACACACACACATGCACACACACAGTGCAGGACAGTGTGCAGGCTATTTCCAGGTCTAACTGATGAATACTGCCCTGAACTCCTGAAGGATTTGGCATCTTCCAGAAAAACTCAAAATTTTGAATCTTGTGCAGGAGTGTTAAAGCCTAACAAAAAGCCAAATGAAAAGAAAAACACCGCCTGTCTGCTGTGGCCCACAAAACACAGACATCTCAGCTGAAAAAAGGCAGAATGAGTGGAGGCTGAAGCAGTTTGGGGCGATTGGCAGTTATGGAGGCAGGGAAGGGCTGGCTTGATCTCTTGTAATGCCGGTACTTAGATGTGATGCGTCAATCATTAGGCTCCTTCTCAAGCTCCTCCCCCCAGGCACAGACAGACACGCACATCAGAAGGGACGAGACATACGGAACGCAATTTAGAAGGAAGGAAATGCCCATGTCTGACGCAGTACACTTGATAATGAGAGCAGGTCATCTAGGTTTG
This sequence comes from Anguilla anguilla, assembly GCF_013347855.1. Classification (NCBI taxonomy): domain Eukaryota; kingdom Metazoa; phylum Chordata; class Actinopteri; order Anguilliformes; family Anguillidae; genus Anguilla; species Anguilla anguilla. The sequence continues at coordinate 24,320,701 of NC_049218.1, read as the reverse complement.
TAATTTAGTCTACTGCATGTGTCTCAAACTCAGTGCCATGGAGGGCTGTGTGTATGCAGCTTTTCATTCCAGCCAACCAATGCTGCCTTAATTGATTCCAATTGCTCATTCAGCCATATGCATTTAACTGCATTAAAGCACAGAATATTACCAACAGTTGTTATTTTAGATGGCACAAATAACGAATTTTGCTTCATATACATTATGCGCAAACCTACAGAACTAATTCAGCAAATAATTGAACTAATTATATAATCAAGATCTGAATAAAAACCAGCATACACACGGCCCTCCATGGCACTGAGTTTGAGACCCCTGGTCTACTCTCTAGAAATGTCTGACACTAATGTTTTTAATTACGGTCTTGAAAACCCTAGAATAGGTCTCTGCGTCTACTTAATGGCCCGGTGGGCTATTTCATGTTTTGACATCTCCGTGCGAATTCTTGAATGGCTGGTTATTGAATGTTTCATATCCTCCGTGATGACGACAGGCAGAAGGGCTTGAGTAGAGGGCTGTGCAGGGGCAGAAGCCCGCGGCTGTTCTAGAAGGGTCCGCCGCGCGCTCGTGAGCCCGCGCGACGGGTCTGTAGGCGTCGCCAGGGGACCGTTCATTACACGCAGCTCGAGCACGGTCGGATTTGATTGGGCAACCCGAATCACTGGCGGATGAATAAACGGCCTTCCTCTCCCGTGATTATAAATGTCTGTTCAGGTTCAGGTTCAACCCCCTGTAGGATGAGATTTAGGCGGGGGGAGGTGGGGGTGGGGGTGGGGGTGGGAGGGGGGGCGGAGTGACGTTGGTTAGGAGGGTTTGTGCCCCCGCTCTCCCGTGCATCCCTGGTGAGCGGAAAGAGAGGTTCCGCTCTCATGGATGGCCGAGCCCGTGATGATGATGGATAACGTTTCCCGGGGAACGCGCCGGGCGCCTAGCGCGCCGCTAGCAACGATCAGGCTATCTGCTGCGTTCCGCTCATTTTGACTCAGGCACGCACGCCGCCCCCTCACGCCCCCCGGCCCCCCCAGCGGACTCTCAGGAGGGCCGCGGCCTGCCTTCCATTGGACGCGAACGGAGACGCCAGTTCACCCCCCCCACCCCCCCCCCCACCCTTTCCCAAAATGTTAACGTCAGAGGACCAAGGCATCATCCCGCTCAGTGTCCATTGGAAGCGGGAGACCAATGAGCACCAGGCCTCGTTTGAACCCTTTGCGTTTTTAACCAATAACGAGGTCCAGCAGGAGCTGCCGCCTCTCCACCGATTACGTCTTTTCAGAAGACTATGTTGTCCCGAGGTGCTGCCGTGTTTCGTTCATCCGAAACACTTCTATGCAGTCGAATATTGATACACGTGGTCTTTCAATCTGTCTAAAGTACGCCCATTACCCACACCTCATCTTTAACTTAAAGCATATTGATCCATTTGTATGCAAGATATTTATTTATTTATTTATTTAAAAGGGACAACACACAGTAATCAACATTTCCGCAGTTGCGTCAAATGGTACAGTGCCAGAGTTAACTCAAGAGCTAATTTTCATCAAGCAAGCTTTGCAGGTTTTTAAGGAGATTCAATAGGAAACATATTACCTGTCGGCCTTTCCTGAGAGTTTGAGTAAACCATTTTTATTTCTTCTGTGCAGATTGATTCATTTTAATAACACGGCTATAATATGCTAGGCTTTCACACCTAATGTCTATAGCTATTTTACTACCTCAGTAAATTTTATAGTTTGAGCAGATACATTTATTTTGCAAGGGTATCATTAAGTTCACTTCTTGTTTTATTTGTGTCATCATTTTCGTTTCATTTGTAATACACCTTGAAACACCACGTGTGAAGTCCGGCTCTATATAAATAAACCCAGGGCCTTTTTTAGTTTTGTCTTTGGATTTGGAGGGAATTTCATGCGCAGCTGTGACAGACTCCAGGTGCCTGATGAACCGGACGAGCCTGGCCTCTGTGAGTTAGTATCCTTCAGTCTATTGAATGAATTAAAAATGTGTCTGTGTGTGTGTGTGTTTGCAGGTGTGTGCGCGTACGTGCTTTAATGCGGGTGTGTGCGTACATGCTTTCATGCGTGTGTGCATGGATGTTTGCAGGCGTGTGTGTCTGTGTGTGTGAGTGTGGCTGTGTGTGTGTGTGTGTTTGTGTACATGTGCATTGTGTGTGCGCATGTGCGTGTTTGTGTTTCACGTGAGTGTGTGTGAGAGAGTGACAGAGAAAGACTGAGAGAAAGTGAAGGAGAGAGAGAGACAGACAGACAGGATTATTTAATTAGGATTAATTATTTAGGATTAAAAATCTGTTCTACAGGGAACTTCAACATTGCAGTGAATAAACTAAGAGAGAAAGCACACAGGACCTTCTATGCCATAAAATGACAAATATCTTTAGAAATTCCCATTAGAATTTGGTTTAAAATCTTTGAAGCTATAATTGAACCAATTGCTCTTTATCGCTGTGAGGTGTCGGGGTCCATTCATCAATCAAGAATTTGGCAGATGGGACAAACGTCCAATTGAAACCCTGCATGCAGAATTCTGTAAACATATCTTACAGGTACACAGAAACACAACAAACAATGCATGCAGGGCGGAATTAGGCCAATACCCATTACCTATCAAAATACGAAAAAAGGCTATCAAATTTTGGAAGTAGTGACCATAAATTTTGGAACATAGTGACCCCCCCACTCACATCAATTCAAAGCCCTGCAATACAAAGAGTTTGAGCAAAGAAAATAATCCCCTCACTCAGCTGGTCCTGAGCCTTAAGGCTGTTTTATATACTTCTGAACAGTCTGCATAGTTTGCGTAGTTTGCATTGGTGCGACACTCGTGAACGGGCAGATCATTTATTTATAGTCCGACATGTTGCACAGGTTGCGCAGGCCACGTAATTAGATTTGGTTACTGACCTTTATAGTTCTAAAGAAAGCAATTAGCTTGTACCCTAAAATCAAAGCAAAGTAAAGTTGGCTGTATTACATATCCAGTTAGCTAGAATAACGCAAGACAGAGCTGACAATATATACATATATAATGCTCAGCTAGATGTAACAAAAACATTCGCCTGATAAAAGCGAATAGCTGCATATTTAACGTTAGCTATCGGTTTTGCGAACCAACCGTTATAACCTGTTAGCCAGAGTCGTCTGGAACAGTGACCTCATATCAGCAGTCAACCAATCATCTTCTTCACGGCGTATGCGGGCACTGGTTGCTTACTACGTGCTTTAAAATTTTTAAGAGCCATTTTTACGTGTACTCTGCAGAAATATACAACAACGTTTAGTTCTCCACATACACTAACACATACTAACACCTCACTGGCTCAGGATCATAACAAAACTACATAACATAATTAGAATAAATGAAATTTCAGTAAAGCTGCAACAAAATTATTTAACTTATTGGGAGTTACAAACAAAATAACAAAGTAATATTAAATGTTATCTGGCCCCAAAAAGTCAGTATACTGTAGCAAACTACCTGACCACAGTTACAGACAAGAACCACCTGGACGAGGTACAGACTCAGCGAGCACCACCTAGCCATAGAGACTGGCAGGCTCAAGAAAACATGGCTGCCAGAAGAAAGAAAATTGTGTCTGCAGTGTAAAGACAATAAAACTGAAACAGAGAAACACTTCCTGATTGAATGTGTCACATTCATCCAGATTTGCTAAAAATTCTACCCCAAAAATGATCCAAAAATGCCCCCTACAATACAGATAAGCTACCCTTCCTCTTAGGGGAAAACAAAGACTGCAGCATATTAGCAGAACAATTTTAGTTCTCTTGCCACACTCTTAGCGACAATGAGTGACCCTGTCATGCACTCACGTACACACATGCCTCAGACAAATAGCATACACACATACAGGCCCACACGCAGGTATGCTTGCCCACACACACACAACACACAGACAGCAGACACACGCACACACACACACACACACACACTTAACATCACATATGGTCATTTTTATCGTAGGATTATTATTATTATTATTATTATTTTCTTAATCTATCATCCATTTTGTACATAGTTTTATTATGTAACCTGCTTTGGCAACACAAATGCCTATATTTGTCATGCCAATAAAGCGACAGACTAAGAGAGAGACAATGAAAAAGAGAGTGAGAGAGCATGAGAGAGAGAGATTGAGCATGAGAGAGAGAGATTGAGAAACAGAGAGAGCGAGAGAGTGACACATGCAGCGACAGACATATAGTGAGAGAGAAACAAAGAAACAGAGAGAGACAGAAAAACAAAAATCAGAGAGAGAGACAAAAATAAGATAGGGAGAGAGAGAGAGAGTGGGTGAGGGAGAGAGAGAGAGAGAGAGAGAGAGAGAGAGGGAGAGAGAGAGAGAGAGAGAGGGAGAGAGAGAGAGAGAGAGAGAGAGGTGTGAGCAGTAGCTCGATGGCCGAGCTGTGGGGGCTGCATTTCCCTTTCATGCTCCAGCACAGAGAGGCTGCGGATGCGCGGTGGGGACATGACAAGCCCCCGCCGCGCTGCTCGAACCCCGCCTGTCCCCATTCTGGGTCCCCGCGGCCCGTCCCGCTGATGTCACAGGTGTTCCGCGCAACAAATTCCATTTGGCCATCATCCCCGTCTGCTTTTTTTTTTTCATCTGTTGAACGGCAGTTTCTGAAGCCATCTGATTCCACAAATAATGGTTCCTACGGCAGTGTCAAAGTTAAAAAAAAAAATAAAAGATGAAGTCGGGGGATGGCGCTTGCAACAAAATGGAAGAGAGGTGATAGCAGAGTGGTCTGGTCTCCGTTCTTTTGACTGTGGCCTCAAAGACTGCACACTGTTTTTTTTAGATTTACCCATAAGCAAAATAAATGAAAAATCCAGAGAGGTTAGGTCTTATCCCTTCCTCAGCCAATGCTCGGCAACTTATTCTGGGGGTAAAGGGGAGGGGTGAAACCTCTCTTTGGTTCACGGCATATGTTTTCATGACTATAAAAAATGCTCAAACACATTCATGGAACCAAACTGAACCAGCACAAGGTATACTGTGCATATCTGAGCACAAATTTCCAAAGACTAAACACAATGGAACTATAAATGCAAAACAGTCAGCTGTTTCAGTAAAACTGTCAAAATGAAATGTTCAATGCAACGTGCTCGCCCTCACAATGACATTTTGTACTCCGTTGTTCAAACTACTGCAGTATTCAAATTCAAAAAGAACACAAAAACACACTGAGAATAGTTTTTACAATTGTATTTATTAATTTATTTTACAAACAGCACTATTGTATGCAGTAGGCAACATGAAACAAAAAGAAAAAGAAAAAAAGGAAAATAATGTACTGTACTGGGAGACAAGCAAAAAAAAAAACAAACAAAAATCGAAGATAAGAACACATTCAGGGCCCTGTCTCCGCTCTTCATCAAGCCAGAAACTTTCATCCGCATCGCAATGACGTTCTTCTGGCTGTACACATCCAACCCAAGGCTTGGTTCTGCCCGCCAACCCCCCAACGACTCCTTCGTTGCTTGGAGACGGGCCACCCGGTTGTAAGGTTTTCATTTGTGCTCCTTCACCCACTATACTGATAAAAGCTCCCCCGTTGGGTTTCAGAAAGGTTAATATACTTCTAGCTTTCTAGAGTGCGTCTTTCTTTTTGCACATGAACTTCCGTTCATTGGGTTCATAGCACCTGTTCCACCGTGCGTAAGTGCAGTCTCTGTTGCATGTAAGTGCAACAGAGACTGTGCATAAGTAAAGTAGGCCTGGTAGGTATCCAAGTGGGTAAAACTATTCATTTTTGTTAATATGTGAGAACACATGATGATGTTAACCTTCTGAAGTTCATTAAACAGCTTTACCGATATAATATAACACAAAGCCCTGCGTGATTCTCGCCATGTTGCCTTGCCTCTGAATAAATTATAATTGCTAATCATGTTGTACCTCATTCATAATGCAATTTCTTGATCATTTAAGAGCACAGCTTCTTAACTGAGGTTTAGCAGTATACCCTTTGATCACTGAACTGCTTTGTATTTGCAGCCATTTTAGAGAGTCGCTGGATCATCGAGATCTATTTGCGAATAATAGGCCAGATGGTCATGGCTGACTGCATTCTGGGAACTGTATGCACAGTAGGGACAGAATGAGATGAAGTACGCGTGGGTTCGATTATCATTCCACAAATAATCAGTAAACAATACTTACTTTACTTTGAGTAAACAATAACTTAGTCTTCTCAACTGTCTTTGCATTGGAACTGGTGTTATGAGCTCAATAAGCAAAGCTAAGTCGTGCTACAAGAAAAACTTCTGTAAGCTTGTTTTTCTTTTCATGTAAATTTTATTCTCATTTTAACCTTTTCCCAAACACTTCACACAATTATCCTCATTAGTCACAATCTTGAGAAATACAACATCTTGTGTACAAATTGAAGTCATTCAAAATGCTAAACTTCAATTATCAATTTAGCACACTTAGCACACATCATAAGAGCACTATCAAGCTTTATCTGAGCTTTAGCAGAAAAAGCATGAATGTCTTCTGAAAAATAGTTAGAATGAAGCATGTGTACAGTGTACCTTGTGAGGACCTTGGAAAGTGTGAAAGAACTGTGTTACCAATGTAATGAAATACCAAAGAACTGTTCTCAACAATGTATGGCAGAAATCATATGTACCTGCTAGCCCATTCATTTGGTAAAGGCTTATGGGAGTAGTCGTTTGAACAGCTGCTTACAAAATGACATTGAAGGTTTGAATCTCATCAAATATACATTTGTTGCAGTCACTTCAAAATTCTATTGTTCTTCATTATATTGACATTTGCATCTGCATTTTAGACATTTAGCTGACGATCTTATCCAGAGCGACTTAGAATTAGTGAACAATGAAAAGAAAACAACACCCTGGAGGTAGGCAATCCTTTGTTATTATAATTAACATGTTGAAGGGGAGAGGGGAATGGGGATCGGGGGGTTCGGGATTGACTAATGATAACGTTATGTTTTTTCTTCTTTTCTTTTATCTGAGAAAGTTTGAAGTAGATACACTCCCCAGGCCACATGAGTACAATGTTGACAATGGGGAGAAGAAACATGCCAGGCCACCATTCTTTTGAAGACACATCTGGCCATTGTGAGGGTAATATCAGCCTGTGTGTAGCCATCAGCAACCAGGGGGTCCCGCATCACAAAGTCCACACTTCGGTCATATAATACAACATATCTCCTTGAGAGCATCGCATGTGTGTTCTCATTTGGGACAGCATGCACTTCTACTGGGCTCCTCTGGTCTTCAAGTGATCCAGTGAGCATCTGAGGTTTTCATCTCTGTATCTCCCTCCATATTAACCATTCTGTAAACCCAGTAAAGTTTCTTTTTCTTGGCATGATGGTGAGAAAGGGGTACAACCGTGTGGCCCTACTCTCCCAGCAATGAGGGGTCATGAAGGGTATGCTGGGAGGAATTATGTCTTGGGTTGGATGGTCCCAGCCAGAACTTTCCACCACCGCTTGGCCAGGAGGAACATTGCCGGTGATGCAGGCGGTAGTATCCTGCTTGATCGAGAGCACAGACGGGACCCTGAATGATTTCTTATCTTCGTTTTTAGTTTTTTGGTGTTTTCTTTGCTTGTCTCCCAGTACTGTACATCATTTTCTTTTTTTCTTTTTCTCACATTTCCTTTGGTTTTACCCTGCTATTGTGCACTGCCTTTAGTATTTCTCAAATTTCTAAAAATAAATAAATAAATAAATAAATAAATAAATAAATAAATAACAATATCACTGTTTTTTGTGTTGTCTTCTTATATTTGAGAAGGCATGTATACATGTAATAATTACAACATGTAAATGCTTTTCAGTAAGGATTATTTTCTTGTGCGTGTGCTTGATTTGCAAGCAAAGTGTTATTTGAGGGGGGAAAAAGTAGTGTTACATTTTGAGATTTTATATTGAGATTTTGTAACTATTTTATTTATTTATTTGTGGGTATAGTTTTAAAAATTAGGCATATTTTTAGGAAATGTGTCTAAGCAATTTATAAAAACTAACATTGGCTATAAACATTTTACACTTTAAAGATCCAAAACACCCACTTGTACAACCACTACTTATTTGGAGACACGTACAATGAAGAAATCAATAATTGTTCTCTGTTCTTTATTCTGTAATAGTCAATATGCAATATGCATTAAATCCTTGGAGTTTTGGAACCCAGGCTTAACACGGTGTTAGATGGTCTCTAGACAGTATAAAAATGTTTGCACATTGATTGAATGGCCAGTACTAGTCAAGAGTCAGCTTTTCTGTGTTTCTTAGCTTTCTTTTATACTGAGTAATAAGGACAAGACTTCCACACAAAGCAAAATCTACACTGACAACCCTACATTCATAAACCATGCCTGGGGGGTTGGATGCCAACCCCTTTAAATACTTTTGAGTTGCAGCAGATTACAGACTCGCGTTTAACCAACACGTTCAGAAACGGTCAAACGAGCGCATGTGCGTCATCCAACGTTTACGCTCTTTTCGAGTGTGCCATGGCGGACTCTGTTTTCCTGAGTCAGCGTCACATGGCACAACAAGGGCGCAGTCGATGGCAGAGTGCATGAGCGCACTGGGCGTACTGGGCGTGGCTACTCAATCTTGGAATTTTCGTGACCAGAGGTGAGGACGGTGCCGCTCAAAGTGGGAGGGGCAGGTGGAAAATGGGCTGGATTAGGCTGGAAACATTTAAATTTTATTGCACTGTGTACACTATCTGGTTGTGTCCTGAGTGATATTCACATACTCGCTCAACTCACCTTTCATCATTGGAGGTATAAAAGGTATATCCACTAGGGGGCAGATCGGGCTTCTCTTCAGATGATTCCACCATCCTTCCTGGCTTCCTTGCATCTGTCACATCACTAGGCATAAAATGTTTGCTGCCCCCACAGTTCATGTAGGTATTGCACCTTGCAGACGCATAATGTTAATTTGAGGATGAGGATAAACTCATCAGAAGAAGCTTCTCCAAAGACACTCTTGTGCATAAAAATGTGTTCAAATTAATCTCATGAGTGAGAAATGCAGTTAATCCATTTAGCTTGCATGTACCTGTTATTTTAACCAGGGATTAGAAACGATTCATGGAACAAAAACAAACAAATGTCTCACAGAACAAAAATAAAAACAAAATCAGTTTCAAGTGTTCCAGAGAGAAGACGCTGTTTTAAGAGTATGTAAACCGGTTAATAACATATATTGTTCCAGTTATTTTTTCTCCAGTCCAGTTCGATAAATGTCACGCCCATTGGCACTGTAAATGGAAACTTCACTTGGGCAAATCAGCAGAAAATTACAACCAAAGCCCTTCCTCTATCTGGCCTACTAGAGAGAGAAAATAGGGTTTGTCTGTGATTTCAGAAGTTTTTTATCTAGCTGCTGCATGACTGTTGTCAAAGATGGAAGTATGCAGAAGTATGCATTTTTCCAGCTTGTGGGATTTGTATCAAAGTCAAGTTGGACAGCATATTATCCACAAAATTCATTGATTGGCTTTGAATAGGCTATGATCACACACACATTGCTTGGGAAAGCTCTAACATTAGCAGTTTTCCGTATTCCCGGGCTTGCTCGGTAGACCTGGTCTGAGCAGGTGGGTAGCGCAGACTATGCTGACACCCAAATTTTAATGAGCTGCACCAAAATTGCAGTGCACAGCTCGAGCTTGACTGACACACCCCCCAACAGCAGCTCTCCTCCCACTTTGGTACACAGTGAGTCTCAAAGCAGCTCAGGCATATCGGGCATATCAGCATCCATGATGAAAAATACCAATTAGCCAGCGTGATGGCTCGCAAAACGCCATGCTGGAAAATAGAACCGGTATCATTAAATCCCTGCACTCATACTGTGATGTGTTCTACCTTCTATTTCTCTCAGTAAACAATAGAATCAAACCGTCTACTATTACCAATGCCGCATCCAAGATCAGCAGTGAGAAGGTTATTCATTTAACAGTCCTAAGCTGACATTCTGCTCAGATAAGTCAAGCTTCACAGTGGCAGAACTGCAGGACCCACTACAAGCTTTCTTTCAGAAACTGCCATCATGGCACCACGATCATACATTCACTGTGAAGCAGCACTCTTCAAGAGATGTTTTTTCTGTGCCAGTATTTTATTTTATTTTTTGTTCTGTTGACACTGAGGTGTACAGAAGAAATGAAATTGCTCACATGAGGACAATACATCTGAATCTGAACGATGGGAAAAAAAAAAAAACACTCATCATTTTTTTGTGAATTTGCCCTTTAAATTATGGGTAAAAAGAATGCAATCGTACGAGAAACAGTCTCTAGTATTTCAGCCTTCGCATAGTCTACACTCTCACTCATAATGATGTCTCGTTTGAAATGTGTACTGTCCCTGTCTAAAGCTTAACAGAAAGCTATAAAAGTGGAAGCCAAGCTGAGAGCGAAATGTCCTGGAGCAGTTTTGATCTGAAGCAGACCTCCAGCAGTCACACAGAAATATGAACCGGTATGAGGCTGCAGAAAGAAAAAAAAAAGAAAAAAAAAGATGGATCACCTCTGTACTGAGATTCTGCAATAATTGGGAGGACATTTCTGCATTCCATCCCAAACAACAGGCAATCTTTGGCCGGCATTTCGCTACGGCGACAGGAATTGTCACTATAATGAATTCATCAATGTAAGAAAGATAAATGACTCGACAAGAAATAGACAGCGCTATCTCCCTGATCCGATGTGGGGGAAATTGTCTTTTTTTATATATCATTACATTAGAGGATGAGGCAGGCGGGACTCCATGAACATCTTTTTCAATTTAGTGTGTTTCAAATATTAATGGCAACATGATTTGACCTATCCAGGAGACACCTCTTGCGCAGTGAGAGAGTTTGCTCATTTACTGAGATGAGACCTTTTCCCCCCTTCGCCACCTCCCCGTATGCTATGGAATGAGCAGTGAATACAAAGGAGCCTGCTCCTGCATTTTAAAAACGCTGCTCGCCGGGGTCCCGGCTCGTGGCAAAGCCGATAGCATCAGTTCTAAAATCGAGAGTATTGCCTTCCGTCTAAATTTTAAAAGCTACTCCGGTTGCGTCCTGCATGACTAATGGTTTTTTTTTTTTTTTTAAAACCCCGTGGGCACGACCAGCACATTGTTGAAACCTTCAAAAAGCAATATAGCATCAGGTACCTCTTTGTTTGACTTTGTAAGCTCTGGGAAAGCGTTTTTTTTTTTTTTTTTTTTTTTTTTTTAAGCAATCAATCAAATTGTATGAAGCAGGGTACTCTCCACAAAACACCTGCCACAGTTCTCTTAGAGGAGAGATTTCCACAGCGTAGATATTCAACATGAATAAATATGGGGTCTCTGAGAGGGAGGGAGGGAGGGAGGGAGGGGAAGAGAGAGAGAGAGAGAGAGAGAAAGAGAAAGAGAGAGAGAGAGAGAGAGAGAGAGAGAGAGAGAGAGAGAGAGAGAGAGAGAGAGAATCAGCCGCTCAATCACCAAGCCAAAACAACAGCATACTCCTAATGAAATAAAGCTCACTTAATGATGTAAGGGGGAGAAAGACAGAGCTCTTTACTTTTGGTCAGAGAGAGAGAGAGCAGTATGTTTGGGATCACTGTCTTGAAGTAGGATGAAGTGCCATCCAATGAGTTTGGAGGCGTTTGGAGATAAGACATGTCTGCACACTTCCGAAGTCAGTCTGCTGCTGTTATCAATAATTACATAATCAATAAATGACAAGTGAGCCGGTACATTTGATAGCTCTACATGCCCAAATCAAACCACCCCCACCACCATGTTTCACAGATGAATGGGGGGTACTTTGGATCTTGGGCAGTTCCTTTTTGTCTTCACACTTTGTTCTTGTCATCACTCTGATACAAATCAGTCTTTCAAAAAGCCCTTTTTTAAAAAATTTTGCAAAATTTTGTAAATATCTATCTGTTTAAAATTATATATATAATAAAGATACATGTTTGCTGACAGTGGCATTTATTTACTGGCAGTAAATAAAATTTCAGTAGAGCTGTAGGCCAGCCAAAACATTATGGATGCTGTTTATGAAATGTGTGTTGATGTTCCTCTGCTCTACTTCAGAAGTGACATAGAATAAGTCTCTGCTTTCCTGCTTAGTGAAATCACGGCAACTCTGTATAAATGGCAGAAGGTCGTCCTATTTTAATCATTAGTAACATCTGCAATGCAGTTTTTCTCAATTGTTTGAACATGAAAACTTCACCCCATTTACTCAAAGCTCTAAGCACAGAACACAGCCAGTCAACCATTTTCCTGAACACCCACAAATAGCTTGAAAAATTGAACACTGAATTAAAAACTATATTTTTCTCAAAATTGAACTTCTGCATCAAATGGTACACACATGCCATTATTTGGCTAGATCTTACTGATCACCAATTGTACACATGTATGATAAATGAAAAACTCTGAAAACCTTTGCTTACCAGTTAGCTCATGCTATCAGTAGTATACCTCCTAGTTAAGTATCATATACTGCTTCTCAAAAATAAAATGAATGCACAAATTCAACACCCTTTTTTTTTTTTTTATTTGGCTTACAGAGATCAAACACAGAGGAAACAGCCAGTAGACCTACTCTACAGTAAACAGTATCTTACTGTAAATGAGACTTGGAAAGGAAAATCACGCAGTATATTTTCCTTGACCAGGCATTGGAGCTCTGTGTTGTGGTGGAATGAGAATGCTGTGTAGAGTGTCCAGGAAAGCTGGACAGTGGCCAGTGCTGTATGGACCAATGGTGGCATGGTTGTAGATGACATGCTGGCTGATGACTGCACTCATAGACACAATCTTCCAGGTTGTACAGGGATTTCAAGATTGACAGGGTGGCCAGTCCTGTTCTGTTCCCATCTCCTCAGGTTAAACCCCGCCTCATCAATAGAGATGAAGCCATGTGGGATGGGATTGGCATCTATCTCCATGCACCTCTATAAAAGACAACAGCAGTCACATAAACACCTACAGCAGTCAGTCTTATGGGGTACATCATATCAGTAGCAACAATAAATCCAAAGTCTGAAAGGATGCAGTGATTTGCATAAGGCTCTTGGTGCAGAAGGCCCTAATACAGTAGCACGTATTCACACTGCAGTTCTTTTACTCTCACACTTTCTTTCCAGGAGAAGGTGGTACATTTGCTTCATCCTTAGGCAGTTCCTTCTGGTTGACAAGCTAACCTGGTCAGTATTTTGAAGAGTTGCATTGTCTTCAGTGATTCAAGTTTGATTCTCTCTCTCTGTGGAATTCCATTGTTCTAAAACCGTATTCAGTATAGCCGGCTCTTGCTTAGTTATAAAGAGATATCTTTCCTCGGCCTGAGGTGCTTGTCTTGCAATTCTGAAAAAGCACATGCAGTAAATGCATGCAATGTATGCTCTGTTACTGTACTGACAAAGTAGAAATGTTCCAAATTTTATACAAATATTGGAAACGCATTGCAGCAACTGTGCACCACTTGCAGTAATGAGTTCCAGTAGTATCAGGTGGACAGGTAGTGCTAAAATTAAGTACAGAAGTGCAGAGAGTTGACTATTTCAATGTTTACCAATCTATTCCTTTTCCTGAATGTCCTGATAATAGACAATACAGCGAAGCGATTGAGGTTTGGTTGAATTCTCAGTCCAGCCTCCCTCATAGTCAAACCATGGTTGACCAAATGGGCCACCAAAGTTGCTCTCATCTTATCACAAATATTTCCCTCTGTTGTCTACCTCTCACCTTTCACCTTGCTCAACGTTAGAATCAGTTTTCTCCAAATACAGGACAAATCATTGGTCGTCCTTTTACACATGCCGAAGGCTGATTGGACAACTGAGAAATGTTTGCACCAGTGGAGTGCATGTTGTCAACTGGCCATTGATGTGTAGCATTCTGAATAGCAGTGCTTTCCATGTAAACACAGCTTATTTTGTGCACGTTTGTGCCAAATGCAGGAAACTGTGAAGTATATTGCAAAATGTGTGATGTAGAATTGTAATTTGAGTGAAAAGCTTTAAAAAAGTGTTTTTGTTGAATTTGTATAGGTATTGGCACATGGGTGTCTGGTTTAGGTACATTTGCCTCTAATATACGTTTTAGTGTGTAAACAGTTGACATACTATTATTAAAGGTGCATACTTCCAACTAAGCAAATGTAAAATATATTGTGCTAAACGGACAATATGCAGACCTAGATTTGTAAGCAATCTATAGCCTTTTGTTGAAGAGTATTCTCTCCTTGGTACTGCAGTATATGTGCACTCTATGTGTGTTCTTTTTTCATATTTGCCACTGTGTCTCTTCTCAAAATTACTTTTTAACCAAATGACAGACAATAAACCACCAATTGAATACATACTGAGGACCACTTACACACTGATGTAAACACTAAGCTAATGCATTGCCGGTGTCATAAACCCTCGGCTTATGTGCAGAAGACTGCTGCAGCAGAATGGTACTTAGCACCCGAGTATAAAAGGAATACACAAACGCAGCGGCCTGTTCATTTCCCAAATTACAGTTTTCTACTGCGCATTTCAATGAATAGCACAGGAAAAAAAGAAACAGATGAGAACACATTAGCTCTGCCCAGGAAGACTATTTGCATAAAAAAAGAATCTAAATAAAATGAAGTGCTAATAAAGAAACAGCTAGGCCTCTCTCTCATCTCTGTCTGGCCTGACGCTCGCCCATATCACTGGAGCTCAGTAACCAGCCCCCCCCCCCCCTCCCCCCGTGTCCGCCTTGGCCGGGGAACATGGGAAATTTCACGCGTGACATCTCTGCCCCTAGCACGACTCGCCGGCCGTATCCCAGCACGCCCGCCCGGTTGCCGGGCAGAAGGGGCCGCCCCCCCGCAGAGACCGCGGCTGCGAACGTTCCGCCCCCGCGCTGAGGCGAGCTCCCGGACAGGGCCGGGCACCGGGGGGCGGGGTCAGAGGTGCAGAACCGCAGCCAGACGGCGGGCGTGGAATCTGCTGTGCCGCTACGGACTAGCGCTCGCTCTGTCCCGAACGCTAAGCGCGCATGGGCCGGTCCAGGTAGACCCGCTCTCTCTCTGCTCTGGTGGGATGAAAGTGTTGAGCAGCGTGCCAGGGAAAACGAGCCGTAGGGCAGAACCGGCTCATTCTGACATGATGATGGAGGAGAGGTATCTGTGCACATGCCAAACGTTTCCCCCACGTAGCGCAGGGACATCCATAATGACACAGGGACCAATGAGCTTTCATGCGCTAAGGCTCTGATTACTGATTGAACAATTAAGCCAAGTAGTCTTCGAGCCTGTCATGGCTGAGTGTTTCCTCTGTCGCATGCATACAGCCCTGGGCTGTTGTGTGAAATCACTGAGATCAGATACTTCACCGTGAGATCAGATATGCACATGTTTGTCATTGGTCACTGATGACAGGTACACTCTTTTACAAGAGCCTTACTGCATGTGCATATCATGGGTTACACCATCAATGCTTGTGTGTCTGTACAAGTTATATGTAACTGCACAGAAAAAATGCTTATCGTGAAATCAAGTCAGTGTAGTTTATACGGATAGAGTACTTTGTTCTTGTATAAATTCTGTAGAGCTGAATAAAAGCTGAAATTGTTACTCTATAGCTGGCTAGGTGAACTCTGTTTAACTGAAGCAGTTATCAGTGCGGTGAAGTCAGTTCATCTAAATCAGTTATCAGTGCAGTTATATAAGCAGCATTAGCTAACTGACAGAGCAGATATTTTCTCCCCTCATGAGTTCTGTCTTCTGCCAGATAAACATTTGAGTGAATACCCAGCAATCCAAAGCTAAATTGGTTTAAAGAATTTTAGGCTTGTGTAAGGCTGCAGTTAAAAGTGTGTTGTAGTGGCATTTTGCCAATTATGAATTAAGTTGCATTCAAATAAAGTTGCATGGAAGGCAGGAATATATTATCAGTATGGCAACTCTTAAACTGAAGCGGTAAACATATTTCTGCAAACCTGCTTTGTTTTTGCAGGGCTTTATTTCTGTAACAGGGAGCCAATGAATAGATTCAGGTGTCAGTCCATGTGTGATGTGTACACTTGTTTCATTTGTGTGTGTGTGTGGCTGTGTGTGTGTTGTGCGTGCGTGTGTGTGCAATAGCTGGATCTCGTTAATGCACATCTAGCACTGAGGGTTTTTTTTTTTTCATTTATTTATTTATTTTCTTTTTATTA
The DNA here is from genome assembly GCF_013347855.1 of Anguilla anguilla. NCBI lineage: Eukaryota > Metazoa > Chordata > Actinopteri > Anguilliformes > Anguillidae > Anguilla > Anguilla anguilla. Next base: position 24,304,482 of record NC_049218.1, on the reverse strand, counting down.
TTGTGCTTCAGACATGGTACTTCCAGACACAATCAATTCTCTTGACACAAAATCTCAAATTGATTGAATTGGTCTGTCATTGCCTAAGAAACGGGCCAATTCATTTGACAGTGAGTGACAGGAAAGCATTTGCCCGGCAACATGTGAAAGTCAAAGAAGGGCTTTGTAGATTATTTGAGCTACGACGGAAATCCTTTAAGGTTTGCTGAAAACACAAAAAAAAGTATTCCGTTTTTCCATTGTATTTTTTTTAGAAGTTAAATCCATTATACTCTCCCAATGTTTCTGAATGATTTGCATATGCAGCATCGTGAATAAAATCCAAATCTTTATGAACACAAATTTACCAGTTTGTGACCATTCTTTTCCCTCAGCACCGTGCGGCAGCAGTTTCCTTTCTAACATGTTTACGATCATCTGCATTGATTGTTTACAATAAATATTGTTTTTTTTTTCCCACCAAGATCGTTGCATCATTGCAATGCTTTTTTTCTCTTTGGATTGTGAAAATGGATTATTTGGTCTTTTGTGACTGGTGATGCACACTTAGCTCTGCTAGCTCCATACTGGTTTAATATTCAGCACACAATGGTTATGTGGCTGTTGAGTAACTTAGTCCAGTTTCCCACTAATTCCCAATAATAATACTAATACTACTACTACTACTAATAATAATAATAATAATAATAATAATAATAATAATAATGGCCTAGGGTGGCATGGAAGGGCAGGAGGCTGGGTCAGGTAGTGTGCCAATATTTAAAAATGTTCTTGGTTCTTTGCGGTTAAGGGTGGCCAGAGTTTGGGCTGCGTAACGGATTAGTGGCTTGAACCGTTTCTGGAGCGTGACCGTTCTTTAATCCACAGCTGGGGTACAGTTGTGGTGAGGAACTGCAGGCTGTATTGGGCATTCTCAGCAAAACTAAAGGTTTATTTTTTTATTCATTTATTTCTTATTTGTACAAACCCACACACTGGACGTCAATAGAAAACCAGCACCTTTGCCTGGGAACTCTCATTTGCTGTGATGTCTTGTTACTTGTGTTACAGATTGTCACTCTGTCAGTGTACCGACATCATTCAATATGTAGTGAAAGGAACAGTCCAATACTTCTCCCTCTATTTAGCTGGGGGGAGGGGGAGGGGGGGGGTTGGAGGGGAGGAGGAGGGGGTACCTGCCAATTCCCCACCCCACCTGCCAGGCCAGATGGAAAATTTCTGTGCTCCTGTGTACTTTTTGCTTTTTCAAATAGGTCAAGTGAGTGATTTACCCTTTGCTTTTTGAAAGTCTCCCAAAATCTAATGCGTTTTGCGGCAGGTTTAAGGGGAAAACAGAGATCTATCACTGCGTCCCGCCCCGCCCCCCTGGAGCGTCAGGCAGAATCAGCCGAGCACAGAGCCGGATTCTCTTTAGATCAATTACCCGGCCCTGTGATCTCAGCCCTGGAAGCTTCGCACAAACGTGGGATTAATTACCTGGGACAGGATGGCATGGCGATGCCTGTGCGTGTATGTATGTGTGCGCGTGCGTGTGTGTGGAGCGGAGTGTTTGTGAACTACACGCAGGCCAATCCTGCCGCAGCCCTCAAGCACCCCTGCCTGTACCCCCATCCACCTCATTAATCATCAACTTCTTTTCCCTCCCGTCTGCTGTCATAGACACTGCTCATCACTCTCTTTGCCTCACATGCTTAATTAGCCTGACATGCCTGACACTACACTGGAAAATCATTGGAGAAAACACGAGACCAACTCACCTAACAAACCATGCTGTGGAATCGTATTGGATAAGAACATAACATAGAAAGAAAAGAAAAGTATAGAAAAAATAATGATGATGTTTCAGATCTTGGTCTGTGGCCAGCGGCCTCTGTTTGCACGAGGAAGGTTCGGAGGATCGTGGGGCTGCTGGGTTTGGAGGGTGAGCCCGCCCTCTCCCCTCTCTACGGCTGCTCCTCACCGTGATGTATGGGCATGCATCATGATCTTCATAGCTTCTCAGATGTTTACAGATTGTGTTTAATGGTTATCCCTGTGGTGTTCAGTGTAGCTAATTATACCGCAGAGTAGCTGGCATTTACATGGCAAAAGGTCATTGGTTGCTCATTTTTCAAAAGCGGGGTTTTTTTTTTCCTCTCTCTGTCTTCCCCGCTAATGCGGTGAACAGGAAGTGGATCAGGGACGAAGGACAGTTCTTAGAGGACGTGTGAAGGTAAAAATTAGCTGGGACTTTTTTTTTTTTTGGAATTTAAATACAACTGCACATCAGTCATGGTGCAAATAGGTATATTATTAAGGATCTGTGACAGAAGGAATCACAGTAGCATTCTGCATGGGCTGTTTTTTTGTTGTTGTTGTTTTTTCCCCTGATGCACATACTATATGTGATTACAGCTGCGATGTTGCTTTTTTCCCCTTGCTCTTGCTCACCAGGAAAAGTTATACATTTATTTATTTATTTTGGCCTCGCACTGAACTGCAATAGATTTAACTCCGCTGGGGGAAGAAGGACAGCCATGTGAATCTGCAATGTAAACATTTTCCAGAAAAGGAAAGTTCCCTCCGCCAGGTCGTCCACATCAAGCTCTTGCGGGAGGCGATTATTAACCCTTGTCTATAAAAGAACTCTCCCAGCAACCCGCGGCCTTCCCTCTCTGCGTCAGCGATCCTCCATTTTGGATCCCCAAGATGAAGCAAAAAAATAAAGTTTTAGTAAAAAAAATGTCATTGGCTATTGGAATTCTGATTTGATCTCGTAACATGAGCCTTTTTTAAAGGGATTTGTTTGGCATTCCGTTGTGCGACTCGAGGGGAATTGGGATTCAAGGCAAATTGTGTGGAAGCACTGAGGCCAGCCAGGAAGGGGAGACTCAGCGGGAGAACGGCTTCAAACCGCAATAACTCACTTTCAACTGAGGCGAGTCTGAGAAGGTGCCATTAGAAAAAGTCTGTTTATCAGACAACCTAGCAAACAACACAACCCTGCTCAGCGAGGATGCTCTGCACCAGCACAACCTCTGCTAGGGTAACAGTCTTGGTGGAATTGCGTCAGCGTGCCCCAGAGTCTCAGTCTTGGTGGAATTGAATCTGTGTGCTTCGTAGGGTCACACTCTTGGTGGAATTGCATGTGCGCGCCACAGGGTCAAAGGAAACTGTGCTTCCTCAGGCAGTCTTCTGCCACAGGCTCCCCAAGTCGGCCCTCCCGTGACCGCAAACTCAATCAGTAAGTGCATTGGCATCCTCTAGAGATGGATGTAATCCAGGCAGGTGTTTAGGATAATGCTTCTGGATTATTGAACGGTCTTGGTCCTTTTTTTCTGGTTTTCTGGTTGCTTTCCAATTAAATCCCTTGGTTTATTACTACTATTATTATTGTTGTTGCTGTTGTTATTATTCTTATTATTATAATTAGTATAATAATAATAATAATTATTATTATTATTATTTATTTATTTATTTATTTTTATATTGTTTAAATTCATGAATTGAATTGTTAATAAAATTTCATTGATAACTTACATTGAGTTCACTTTCGTATTGTCTCTGCGTACTTAAAACAAACTCGACAGACAGACTATAACCTGGGTAACTAAAAAATGAATAAGTGCACATTTGTGGCCCATATCAACTACAATGGCTATGTGGTATATTTGTTCAAATTAGGAGCGGACTGAGACGAAGCCTGGTCCTGTACAAAACCAATTTGCAGTATGTTGCCTCATAATGCAATTTTCACTTTTCCCCACGGCTTTCCAAAGGTCAGGTTGTCCTAAAGCTGGAACATAGCTCACGGTAGATTCCGCATTGGATCGTTAGACGTAGTAATTGGTTTAACAGTGGCAGAATGCATTTTGACACACATAACACGTTTGAGAAAAGTAGGACGCACATTAAAATGCAGTGCTAAATCAGGTCTAACAGAGCTTTTATGGAGTCCAGTGGAGACCATGTAGACTCTATTTGAGCTAAAAGAACATCATTTTACAGCAAAAAAATTCGCAGGGGGTTCATAATCTATCACGAGGGTGAAAAAGTACAAGCGCTTCCTTCCTTGAATTCATCAGAACCTGATTATGATTCTGGAATATCTAAATGTTAATCATTGGACTATCACTGGACACATGAAGGGAAAAAAAGCCTGCTCTGAACCAATCAGCTGTGATCACAGACTGTTCGGATCACTTCAGTTCTTTTCATTTCAAATGACTGCTTAGCTGCAATAAATGCACATAATGCATGGTGCACTGTGTTCTGGGTGTATTAGGCACACCCAATTTTTGATTGGTACACCCAAAAATTGAAGGTTGCACCCCTACCTTACCACCTCCCCCACCCAGGTCCACGATTGTCACTACTGATCACCACCCTTTGCCACGATTACCACCCTTGAACAAAATAATGCAACTTGAATCACTCAAATGAGTGCAGGCACACAAAGAGCATCCTTCAGGTTTAGCCAAACCTGTCTGCCCTTGGCCTCCACAAGGGAAGCAGTAGGGACAGCTAAAGTCCTGTAGCCCTCACCAGCAGCCCCTCTTCCTGCCTCTGTGAATGTCTTCAGTTAGCTCAGAGCAGGAGTGCCCCATTGCCCCGCCCCCATTGCTCTGCCCCATCTCTCCACCCCATTGCTCTGACCCATCGCTCCAGCCCACTGCCCCACCCCCATCGCTCCACCCCATTGCCCCGCCCCATTGCTCTCCCCCATTGCTCCATCCCATTGCTCCACCCCATTGCCCCGTCCCCATTGCTCCGCCCCCATTGCTCCACCCCATTGCCCCGCCCCATTGCTCTGCCCCCATCACTCCACCCCATTGCTCCGCCCCATGGCTTCACCCCCCATCGCTTCACCCCCTGCTCCCCATACCGCCCTCATACCCTGCTCACTCCGTACTTGTGGGGGAAATATAGATCTGAATGTAACTCCTCAGCCCAGCGAGCCGGGGCACATTTGTCTCTGAGACGCATTAGCCCTGCAGTGGCACCGAGCGCAGACACGGGGAACTGGGCTACCTGACGCAGCGACCGTGTCAGAACCGCACACTGTGCTGAGTGAGGGAGAACCATGTCAAAACCCCACACTGTGCTGAGCGAGGGAGGACCATGTCAGAACCGCACACTGTGCTGAGCGAGGGAGGACCATGTCAGAACCCCACACTGTGCTGAGTGAGGGAGAACCATGTCAAAACCCCACACTGTGCTGAGCGAGGGAGGACCATGTCAGAACCGCACACTGTGCTGAGCGAGGGAGGACCATGTCAGAACCCCACACTGAGCTGAGCGAGGGAGGACCATGTCAGAATCCCACACTGTGCTGAGTGAGGGAGGACCGTGTCAGAACCGCACACTGTGCTGAGCGAGGGAGGACCATGTCAGAACCGCACACTGTACTGAGCGAGGGAGGACCATGTCAGAACCGCACACTGAGCTGAGTGAGGGAGGACCGTGTCAGAACCCCACAATGTGCTGAGCGAGGGACGACCATGTCAGAACCGCACACTGTGCCGAGTGAGGGAGGACCATGTCAGAACCGCACACTGAGCTGAGCGAGGGGGGGTGGGGTGGAGGGGTCAGGAGGGAGGTGGTCAGAGATGAGTTTGAGCTGCCACACATATACCAATCGGCCTGGAGTACAGTTAACCCGCCTAGCTGACAGGATCCATTCTAATAGGGCCATGAACCATTAGGTGTGCTGAGGATTACTTGCATGAATTATGTAATATTGTTTCATAATTACGTTTGATTTACATAAAGAGCTCGTGTTGGAATTAAAAATATGAGGCTCCACATTAAACATATTTCTTGATTTAAAGCCGAGAGTATTTAGTTCCAGTCGTAGAATTGCATCATTGGGGAATGTTCTTGTAACAGCTGTTTTATAGTTTTAAGAGCAACATACTCCATCTAGTGGTTTCATATTACAATTTAAAGCACCCTGAGACTGGAACCAAAACAGTAAACATTATTTTAATTTAAACAAAATCTCTTCCCTTTAACTTAATGTTGAAGGATTTTGGAATGATGTTTCAAAGACGGGTTATTGGTGAAACAATCTAGTGGGGTTTTTTTTTGTTTTTTTCTTTCTGGGTTTTTTATTTTCCAAAACAATATTAGATATCATAAACCAGTCATATGCTGACACCTCACAAATTCCCCCTGCAATTTCCAGGTGTGTTGCCTGACAGTAACTACAGCCAAGCAGCCACCTTCATTAGACATATGTGCAACACATACTGCTGCAACAAGAGAAAAATACTACATTAACAAACCAAACCTCTCACCTAGAATCAGTATCCTTGGAGTCTCTTATAAACAACTAACGGTACCTCGCATGCAAATCCCGTTATAATGCCTTCTTAGTAGAATGAGAGACTAGCACAGAGTTGAATTTTTTGACTTACATCCCTTGAAAAGGGAATGTGAAAATGAAGATTCGGTTGTTGTATGTGCCTTGACTCTCAAAGAGAAAGCAGGCAGCAATAAGCACGATCCACAGCTGGGGCGTTCTCGCAAGAACGAGATCATGCACAGCCACGGACACTTTTTTTTCTCTGTCAGAGAAGAAATTGAACGTATAACCCCCCATTTGGAGAAATTATTTTAACAGCTGCTGCAGGCACAGGAGAATCAGGGGAGAAGGGAGCCTTGTTCTGAGCCAGGGTAGCACGATAGCTCGAGCGTTAGCATGCAGCTCACGCTCTCCCCAAAGTACATCACTGCCAGGTCTGCATATATCAGAGCCAAAACAGGGCAGGGAAACAATCTGAGTTAGGAAGATGGGGGTGGGGGGGGGGGGGGGGGGGGGGGGGAGACCTCACTGGGGGTGGAGGTGGGGGTAGGGGGGGAGGGGATGTGGCTGGGCGTTGGGGGATGTCAGGTTGTTTGTGAGGAAACAACAGCCAAAAACAATTACACGATCTGCAGCAGGAGGTTTGTGGAACAGAAATACTAGCTGCATTTTGGTGGAATGGGGGGGGGGAACTGGCTTCATGGGTAACATTCCAGCAAACTATGCATCCATAATACATAATGAATGAAACTTTATTCACAACATTTGTGATTTTTCTTGCGAGTTTCTGGAAGTATTCTCAAAGGGCAAGTTGCCTTTCGTGTGACTTCTGACAGCTTGTTGAAGCGCGAATGCATTATACCACAGGCACTTTCAATCTTGGTTTGGTCAAGAAAATTATTTTCAAATAAGTCCGCGTCTCACTTTTCTTTTTTTCAGGGGAATAAAAAAGCAATAAAATGTGACTAAGCCACCAAGCCAAATCCCATAATTAAAATTGATTTTCATTGCTATATTAATATTGCCTGTTTGACATTGTATTAGCTATGGACCTCTGCCAATTGCAGCGTTCTAAAAACATTGCGTAATATTTGAATAGTTTCAGCTGCCCACAATAAAAAAATTATGAATAAATAAATCTACCAATCAAGTATACATGCATCAATGGAATTCAGAGTCTGTCACATAATTTGATTTAAGGAAGGGAGAGCACATTGTACAGTACAAATATTACATCCTTAAATCACTGTGGCTATGTGCCTCTTTATGCTTATATTATATGCAAGATTTTTTTCTCATCACAAATAGGTTGACCACGTAAATATCATTGGAATGTGACAATGTTTTTGCTGTAGTCTTTTTTATAACTGGAAGAAATCTGCTGGACAATGGAACATCATCCTACATGTTTGGCCTTTAAAAAATATTGCATAGTAATGGCTACTATTTCTTTTTGTAGTTTGATTCTGTGGTTCAAAGCAAGATAATACACTTAAATCAGCTTGTACTGGGATGCTAGAGTTTCCAGTTAGCTGTAGATCAATACCATAATAACCTCCTCCTCCAGATTAAATTCAGTTTTTATTGATGTTCCGCCACTTAAACTCCCTACTTTGCATTCTCAATTATTCATGTATTATGGCTATTATCATGCATGTTGCATATTAATACATAGCTTTCCAGTGAAAAACATCAACGCAGTAAAATGTCCATTGTTAATTCAATTCTGAAAGAGTTTATAAATCTGAAAAGGTACACAAATTTACATTTCACAAGAGCATTTAGCAGACCCTCTAATCCAAAGCGACTTACATAGATTACACTTTCATAAACAATCACTTTATGCAGCTGGATATTTACTGAAACAATTCCGGCTAAGTACCTATCTCAGGGGTACAATAGCAGAATCTCAGCTGGGAACCAAGCCCACAATCATTGAGTTGGAAGCACAGCTCGCTAAACATAGCACTGTTCTGCTGCCCTCTAAATGTACACCATCAGAGTCTGGGTCTAACGTTGAACGCTTTACTCTGATTATGGCCCTTTTCAGTCAATCTTTATACTTATAAAATGCTTACCATTTTAAAAAATACCGCAGCTTCGGGGGTATGTTGCCGACAGAAGGTACGGAAATCGCAAACACTGAGAGTATTTAGTTTAGAAAGCCCCCTTCTTTTTTTTTTTATAAATCGCAAATTTAATTAATCGAGGCTCTACAAATGCCGGTGCCCGAAGGCCAGTTGTTGTATTATTAAAGTATATGTAGTGCTAATCAGTCATCTTTTTGTGTCTGACAGGCTTAAATAAATAAATAAATAAATAACAAGACAGGAAGCATGTAATGCAAGCTAATGCAATTTCAGCATCTGTGAACAGATGGAACAACATCTCATAAACTTACCTGTGTGTACAATGTATATTGCAAGCAAGCGTAAATAAAGAAGTACATAAATAAAGTAATGAACATTTGCAAAATATCAGCAGGAATCTCAATAAAAAGCCATTCGCTCATCATCATTACTGTAGTGCTTAGATCTAGATCTCTGTATTTGTGCGTATGGTCTGTGAAATCACACTGAAATATCAATGAGCCCGAATGCTGAATCAATTTTCGTTCGAGGAAATCTTTAAGGGATCAGCGATTTGACTGTTCCCTCCCTGTCCCTGTTAAAATGGCAGCGGATCCATTCTCGCACTTGTCGCCGGTAATTTCATTACGCCTGCTCATTTCCCCGAGAGCGGCTGAATTCAAAATGGCACGGCTCGCTCCCGCGGTTACCGCCCGGGAATTCCAATGCATCTGCATGACAGGCAAAGCGTTTGTTAAAGCAGCCGATGAAAGTGAGACACTGAAGAGCGTCCACTCGAAATGGGATTGTACGGAAAGGTCAGGCAATTAAACTCCCGGTGAGGTGGCACTGGCAAGCTGCCCTTGTCCCTAGCTTTGCCGCATTAGACGGCGTGACCTTGAAAGGCGGGGAATTATCGCACATCGCTCCGGCGGGAATCGTCAGCCGTACGTTGCGTCGCTTTCTAATTTTGCAAATTTTCGTCTTCTTCTCTTGCTGTTATCTATCCTCAGCATTTCTCTTGTTTTGAGATCCAGATCGTTCCGGAAACTTTGTGAATTTTAACAATTTGCCGGTTTGTGTGTGTGTGTGTGTGAGTATAAAAACTGAAGCCAGCTTTTCTCCCTACTGTACTATTCCACTTTATCCTTAATTTGCCCTCAGTTCAACTGTGGCAATGGCCATAATCACTATTCCAGTGTTGGTGCACAGAACGGTGGAGGTTACTCAGCATATAGCGTTGAGACCCTGTTGTGTACAGTGCCTGTACACTACATGTACCCCCTGATCTTGGTGCATGTTGTATGGAACAGTGTGGTGGTGTGAGATAGTGGCTTGTGATGAAGATTTCCCATGTTTCTCTTTTTCTGTTTTTTGGTTTTTTCCAAGGAAGAGATTTTATATTTGCAAGAGGACTTGAAGGTATGTTTTCCAGAGGACTTCCATTTCAGATAACAAATCTGGAGTTGATAATGCAAGCTCTCTTTGGGAGATTTGAAAGCCCTCTCATCCAATATTTTTGTACCTCTTTCTCAGAAATTATTGAAAATATACAAAAAGGGAGTTTGGGGAATTTTAGCCACTGTGGCATGTTTTCATCGTAAAAATCATTGACCGATGGACGCCAGTAAGAGGTACAGAAGTTTAAGACTGAAATACTCTCTATATCTTCCCATCCCATTCCACCCCATTAAGAAAAAGAGGGCAGTTAAGGAAGTAGGGATTTAAGAAAATAAAACAGTTTGTTTTAAATGATTTCCCTGATATGTGTGATGTTTCTAAAGTAAAATGTGGGGCTCTCGCCTGTATTGCCCACAGGATTTGTGGATGTCTAAAGAAATCATTATTTGAACTCTGGTGAGCTCGACCTATTGGTTGTCCAGTTTGGTTGTTAGCCAGCTTAACGTTGGTCTAACAGTTGGAAATGAACAGTACCATGGATTTGTTTAGTGTTCATGTTTTACTCGTAGTATCCAATGCAAAGGTTACGGATGTAGGAGGTGAGGGATCCTGGAACAGTTGTCTGAGGACAGAATAGACTAAGAACAAAGATGGCTGCATGAGTCATCTTAGAGGACAGCCTGTTTCCTTGGTCTGCCTTAGCAGCAATGCAACAAGTCAGTGGAGGCCGGATTGTTCTAACAGAGCTCTTATACCTTCAGGGCAGAAACCAGGATTGCATCTCTCCCTTTTCAGGGTTCTGTAAAATGCAGACTGTGTAGAATTGTGTGAGACCAATGGGGCACAGAAGTCATGTCATCGTTCCCTTCAATTTCGTCATTTTCGGGACTTCCGGATCCAAAAAATAAACTGCCTGTGGGAGCAATGTATGCCTTCAAAATAATTTATGACATTTGGACGTTTGTTTGTATGAAACGTTTGTTACGAAAAATAATATTTTTCACCCTTTTTTAATATCTAAAAAAAATAATGTGTAATTACAAAAAACAAATCACTAATGGCAGTTAGTGATAGTGATGTTAGTTAGTGGTGCTAAGTCGTAGTTACTCGTCTCACAATTACAACACAATCACACAGAGCTACCAGCTACCATTCACACAAGTGAGTGGTTTGCCGTTACCCATTAGTGTAATAAATCATGTTTTTTTTGTTTCGTTTTATTTGTACAGTTGTATATATCACTGTAAATATCTTTGTTGTTGTTATTGTTGCTGTTCTCCTTAGTAATTTCCTTAAGTTATATCCTAAGAGTATGTTCTTTAAAAAATTTTTGCTGTCTAATGATAGCTCTGACCACCTTGAAAAGCCGCCAGGCTAGCTGTGACGTAAATAACATTCGCAGCAGTGTTAGCTTGCTGCTAGTAAAATAATTATATTGGTTGGAAGGTGGCATCGGAAATCAGTGGATCCAGTGCCATTTAAGAGAGAAATGTGTCTGGATAAAAACATCCACGTTTTAAACGCCAGTTTAAATCAGACTGTGGCAGTGAAACTCTCATTCTTTTTCTTCATAGAGAAGTTATGCATTGATCTGGAATTGATTCATATATGGGTAAAGGTTTTGCTCTGCGTTACTCCAGAGTTCTGAGGCCCATGATATATACCTTTGTCATATGTAGAACAAGCAGTATTTCTATCAGCAGCAAACTGCAATAAAACATGTCTGGCACTCCTCCAACTCAAACTAATTTGGTATGCGCAACATGCTCAAAGTCTGCTAAGGAAATACGTTTTGATTGGGTGCCTGCTTCTCAGTGCTTACTTCCTTATCCAATTAACAAAAGCCTCTGGCTATTTTAAAAGACATATAAGTCCTGAAGTGAACTTTATCATTTAAAAAATCATGTCATTGAGAAGTCTTGCAAAGAAACTAGATACAGGCATTCATTAATATTTCGAACAGTATTATTGTTATCAAAATTCAATTAAGCTCAACATTATTATTATCCATAATGGGGGAAATTTCCTTGACCTTCCACAAACGGCTTAGTTGGACATATAGGCAGCTTAAGGCAAAAAGTCTGTTAACGAGTACTTAATAGATTTCAAAGGATTAACAACAGACTCCCATTAAATAAATGAGTACTCCTGAACAGACTTTGCGCCTTGATCGTTTAATACTGTCTGGCGTCTGGCAGGAAGTGGTTCTCATGGTTCCTGGTGAGTGGTCATTACCACCAGTCTTACCTGATGCTTTGTCTGCCCTCTCCATTTGCAGTTGGTCTTGCACATGTATTCTGCACCTTTTGTCCTTTTCTGTGACTTAAGGAAAGTCTTATTTTATTTTATTTTTTAATGATGGCAGATTATGTTTCTTTAAAAAAAATAAAATCAAAGGAAAAATTCTGATAGAATACAGGCAGAAGACCAACTTATAATCTGGACAGCAGACAAACAAGGGAGTAACATGACCTAAAATGACTAATTACCAGGAGCCAGTCAATGGCTAGGGTTCAGGCTCCATTTGCCCTTCAGTTTGGCAATATTATTATTATTATTATTATTATTATTATTATTATTATTGCTTTCATATTTTTCGACATTAAAAAGGCAGACATGTTTCAGCCCTAGCTGTCTTGTCTGTCAGTGCTACGTCTACCTTTTCATTGCCCAAGAATAATTAATTATCCTTTTTTTTTTTTTTGCAAACTTAGTTTACTAAGTTAATCACCAAAACTAACTCATCAAACTGAGTTTACATTTACTTGTAAGTGAACATTAAGCCCAAATTCTATTTGAATATAAGTCATTTTCTTGTATGTAAAACGGACACCAGCACTTCTGTCATTTGTAAGTCAATGGGAATTTGAATTGAAATGCATGCTATTGACCCGTGAAATGCATTCTAACCCGTTTCTAGCTCATTATTAGCACCTTCCCTGTCCTCCTGGTTGTGTATGAGTGGAGCTACCGCAGAAAACGCCAGTGTAAGATGAGGAGTCAAGTTGCAAAGATATTCTACTCCTCAGAGTAAAATATGACATGCACAGTATGTGTGGAGCAGTGGATCAGAGATTTAAATGAATCTGCCGTTTGTAACACGATTATATACAGTAGATTGAAAGGTAAGTGAACTGAAACAGCCAATGACTGTTTGAATGTTTTTGTGCAATACCCAATTAAAAAGACGTTTAAGATATTAACAGTTGCCAACATAATAAATAAATAAATTCTTACACAAGCGCACACACGCACACACAAAATAAAGCAAATACTATACCAAATGAATAACATCAATTATAAATTATTCAGTACTATTATACTTTGTGAATAAGAGAACCTTTTAATTTGCTGGTGCGTGTAAAAATGGTTGCGCATAATTACATAAGTGCACCACAGTTTCAAATCGCTTCATTTAAAAATGAAATCAAAGTAATTAATACGTTAAAAAAAGGAATTTCGGCATTAATTTCTCCAAGAACTTGGGAACAAAACAACACAATTAAACCCCCCAAATAGTTTCCATTTATTCATTTTAATTCCTTATTTCTACAGTGAAGCTAAATCCTCATGTCTCATTGATGGGATCTCTCCGTGACACTGAAACATAGGAAGATTGATTTTTGAATGGAAAAGTTACCCGCAGTTAAACTAACTGACGAATTACCGCCAAGGCTGACATAGCGGATGGCGCAGCGTCTCTCAACGCGCGTTTGTAAATACGGTCCCCGGGACGTCCGCGAGACCCGCCCCGCCATCTGCTCGCTCACCCGCGGAGCGGCGGGCGGGCGGGCGGACGGGGCCAACCCACTACCGAAAAGGAAGACAGAGATTTGAACCTCTCCCGCCTTTTCCGGGGCCGGGAACGGGGGGTGACGCGGGATGGAAGCGGGTAATCGCGCCGCTAACAGATCACCGGGTTCTGGCCCCTCCCCCTTCTGGCTTTACCGCCGCCACGCCGCCGTGCCGCGTCGAGAAGGCTCTGTCGTTTTATTATTCCGGTTATTAACGGTCTGAGAGACGGCGGTGCCTGCGATCACATCCGTGCCGTGGGGGGGGGCGCTGCTCGTGTGTCGGTCACATGGGTGAAGATGGCAATCGCCAGAATCGAAGCGAACCGCCAAGTTAAACCCAAGACTTCAGTAAGAACCTCCCGTTCGATCCTTATCTCACCCGTCTGATTTTCTGCTCGGTGCTCCTGATTTTGTAGGCCTGTTGACCTTGCTTGATCTTAAGAAGTAATTGTGAGAATAAATAGAACAAAAAAGTTCATTAAAAAATAGACAGTGTGTTCTTTACCTCACAGTGGCCTATACAAGCGTTCATTTATTGACTTTTTTAATAAGACCGCAAAAAAAATAAAGTTCTGTTTAATTATATGCAATGAATCCATTTAAATGCATAAACATATGGAGCTGAATATAGCTCTCAAAAGAGAAATGCATGTGTGATACATATCAAGTAAAATAATTTCTGTTCATTTTGTGGAAAATCAATGGATATCTATATTCATAATCTCCCTTTGTTCGTATTCTCAAGCTTGTTGTCCTGGCATTTGTTATGTGAGTGGCTTCAAATCTGTCTTCCACAAGGAATAATGCTTGCCTTTTAAATGCAATATTTAACACACTGTGACACAATTTGTAATGCAAGCTGTTTGCCAAAACAATTGTGACTTCAAACGGCGCTTTCTAGAACATTAGGAACGGCTGAAAAATAGCATTGGCTGCGCTCTTCATCATTTTGTCATACGTTGTGTGACAAACGATTCATAAACAAGTGAACTCAGGGGCTTCAACAGAGAAGGAATCAAAGTGATATATGATTAAAAATGTAAAAATAAAATTGTCATTTTTGGGACAGATCACACGGCAAGGCAAATTATAAGAAATTACTATCATGTTCATGGCTGATATGTATTTTTATTTTTTATATTTTAGAATTAGCAGATTGTATCCCTGTCCCAATCCATTCTCAATCCTATGTTTCCGAAAGGTACCCACTTGAGGGTGGTGTGTCTGGCGGTGGGTATAGCCATGGAGCATTTGTAGTGTTGTAACCTGGTCTACCTCACGCAATTGCTTGTTTCATTCAATGCGTAATTATCTAAAAGCATCTGAACATGTTCTCTGGCTCTGTCACCCATGCACAAGGTCCTAGGAACATTCACCACTAAGCAGCCCACCAGCCGAAGTTGCAAGTTAAGTTCATTAGGAAACAGCACTGCGCGCGATGGTTGCGTTCCAACCGCTAATTTTTTACCTCCTTGATTCCTTTCCTTGCCTCCTTTCCTAGTATGGAAGTTCAAACGGGTCAGAAAATATGTGAAATTGACATCTGAAATTGACGTCTGTCAACGTGGGTGCATCCTAACCGCTTACTGTATTCATCCTTTGTCTCTGAGGTCCTTGACTGACCCGGAAATCGATCAAGGTGCGCCATCTTTGAGGACATTCCAACCCATTAAGTGATCCTTCAAATACCAAGAAGCTAGGAGGCTCCCAAAGAATTCTTGAGCAAGGAAACATGAGTGCATGCTTTACAGAAGTATTTTTTCAGAACGCGTGACGTATAATGATCGATCTGTGGATCCACCTCTCCCCATCTACCACGTCTGTATTTCACGTAGATTCAAACTGAGGCTTCAAAGAGCAAGGATGTTTCAATTGCTTTGACACGTTTCCTTGATTCCTCCATCCCCACATCTATTCCTCGCTTCCTTTCCATGTATCCTCCGTTGGGTGGAGCTAGGAGCAAGGCGATAAAATAAGCAAATGGAATGAGCCAACGTTGACAGTGCATGATTCCAGACATCAATTTCACGTATTTCTGACCCCAGAAACGGTTGGAACGCACCAATTGACAAATACATATGACCCTTACAAAGCGGACCAAAAAGGCGACTGTATTAAAATCTTGCAGATCACTACGGTTTGATTGTCTCACTGGTTTTATTGTATAATACAAATTCAAAATCGAGGAACAAGCAGTCTGCACACTGTTTTCAAAAACTAAAATCTAATTTAAATTCAAATTTAGAATTTCTCCACGCACCTGTTGCTCAAGTCAGTTTCATTATATGTTTATGCGACAATTTCTATCCTCATTTTCTATTATATAATAGCAATTTAATGTGTGCACATCAATTAATGCTCGAGAGAAAGGTTGTGTGCAATTAGTGATGAAAACAAAAACATAATCAATTATAAAAATATCCTTAAATTACTTTTTTATTGTGAATTGTTCTCATCTCATAGACAGTTGACCTGTCAATGAATAAATAGCATTGTTACGCTTATAAGTTATGTCTCATGAGAAAAAGAAAGAAAACACCAATGGCATATCTCATTAAAAATGTTCATTCATTAGCCAGGACCATAGTTCAAAAAATGCAAAGAAAAAATAAATAAAAAACAAATATTACTGAGTTTAATTTTTTTTTGGTGGTGGTGGTGGAGTAAACTTTAATCAGATCAGATCAGTTTTCAGATGGTCACATGATGAAGTGATGATTATGTGCCTCGGAGTTCTGTTGTTGTTGGTATGACAACGGTCAGATGTAACCCATTAAGACTGGAGCAATGTGGCCTTCGCTGTGATGCTTTATTTTAGCCGCACAGGAAATCTCTTGATCATTTCCACAGCATGCATATGGAATTGCATATGTGAATACTACATGAAAGGATAAATTATTTAATAAATACGCGATATAATATAAAATTTTTTGTATTTGTATTGTATCACCTGATGCAGGGACTCAATACAACTGCCAGTTAGCCCAGCAGAAGGGGGCGGGGGAAGCTGTGTGTCGATGGAATTATAGGAAGCATAAAGCCCCTCCCCTCACAGGGTGTGGCGGTCAGTCTGAGCCGCCCGCCGGTCCCCGTCCAATTACCTTTCGGAAATATGTTTGGGGAATCCCGGCCCCATCGCGCTCAGGCGGCTCCCGCGGAGCCCCCCCCCCCCCCCCCGGGGGTCCTCGGGGTCAAGCCACGGGGTCGTCTAGCCCGCCGGTGCCGCCGTGGAAACGGGCAGGAAGAGGGCCGCCTCGGGGCCTCGGATAACGAGCTCACGGAGGACCCCCAACCTCCTCTCCTCCGCCGCTTCGCTAAGCCGGGTTACACCTGCCACACGGCTGCAGTCCTTCCACAGCCCCCACCGCCCCAACCCCCCCCCGCCCCGTGGACCCGGAGAGGACCCATTACCCCTACTGAGCTGCTCGCTAGTTCAGTTCAACAAAAAAATCACCATCATAAAAAAAAATAAGGTTTAAAGATACCTCCCAGCTAGATTTAAAACACAGATACTTCAATTTATTTTAACGAAATGTAATTTGTTTTATTCAATTAGTTTGAACGTAGACTAGATTATCGGTGGAGGTTTCTGCGTTGTGATAATATATTCCTGTTCTTGAGGAACAAAGATCTTCAGTGTCAATTAGTGTTAATAATCTCATCACAGAATTTTTTTTGTTGCAATCAGTAGAGTAAAAACAGAGAGTGTTTGTGTGTGTGTGTGTGTGTGTGTGCGTGTGTGTGTGTGGTAGATAATGTTACTTTATAGTGGGGGTACATGTAATATCACACTTCTCAGAGTGTATCTGTCACAGGTGGTTGGTACCAATTTGGCGCGTTGGAGCAAAGGCAGACACAGGCCACAGTCTCAGCTGTTTGCAGGTGCTGCTTTAGTTGGATCTCGAGGGTCTCGATCAAATCCCCTTCACTCTGTATTGTTCTGGAGACTACCAGTCTGGAAGCAATCAAGGGGAATGAAGAACATGCATCTGCTGGCTGCCTTGCTTGTTAAGGCTGAAAATAACGTTTTTTTTTTTTTCTTTTTGTTTGTTTGTTTGTTTTTGTTTTTTCTTTTTCAGCCAGCTGTGTTGTCTTTGTCATTACCCATCTTATTGTTCAGATCCAGGGCCTCATCAGTGAAGGAAGGGATTAGCCGAAAATAATAATGATAATACTAAAATTAATAAATAAATTCTTTTTTTTTTAAACACACAGTGGACTGAAAGCAGAGGTCAAACCAGTCAAACTGTTTAAACCGTTTTATGTGTCCTCCAGTCATATTATTTAAACAGCTTAATTTGTTCTCCAGTCATACATTTTAAAACAGCTTATGTGTCTTCCAGTCATATAATTTAAACATTGTTATGTGTCCTCTAGTCATACATTTTAAACAGCTTAATTTGTCCTCCATTTAAAACATACTTTTTAAACAGCGCGTGTGTCTTTCAGTCATATAATTTAAACATCTGTTATGTGTCCTCCAGTCATACATTTTAAAACAGCTTTGTGTAATTTAACTGTAACCACTTTCAACCGTCTGTGTAGCACAGTGATTTAATTTGTGTGACTGTGCAGAAAAAAATGATGGTCAGATTCTCAGTCAAAACTCAGTGAGTGCGTAACACGGGTTCCAGACATGCCGCCATTGAGTGATCGCCCGACGATGTCGCTTTGGAAAGTATCCTGATAGGACCCGACAGTGTCGCCGAGTCACAAAATGGGAACCAATCATCCTGCAGAGTGGGCGTGCACTTTATCTGGCGCTCTTTCCCCATTCTTTTCCACATTTAAATGAGTGAGCAGTACTTAAATCTTATTGCAGAAAATGCCAAGTTATTAGACTAAATTTAAAAAGATTATTGTCCTTGTCTGATCAGTTCTGATAACAGTACCCATTTATTTCATGACAGAGACGATCTCCAGCCATGCAGTTTCTTTTTTGTTTAGGTCCTTGTATAAATTACGAGAGACATCACTGGGAAGCAGAAACTTCTGTATTTCATGTATTAGCCTCTCTTCATCCATGTCCATAATATAACTTGAGCGTGAATGTAATCTGGAAGTTCAAATGCCGTTCCACCAAAAGCAACACTTTTTTTCAGACATGGCGAATGCACGAAAGCTCCAGAATACCGTAGGAAGTAAACATCGAAAAGAAAACGTGCTAACATCATATTTGCAAATGAAATGAAAGACGTGTGCATCCTTCAGTCATCACTGGAGATGTTTCACAACAAGTTAAAAGAAAGTAAGCAATACTAAATATTCTTGAGATTAATATATAAAAAATAAATAAAACACATATTTCATTTGTGCAACAGACTAGTATACATGAACTTTCTTTGGATAAATGAAGAGAAACCAAAATGAGTTCCTTTTTTCTCCAAAATCACACTTTTCTGCCAGTAGTTAAAACTGAAAACAAACCTATACAAGAGCCGACTGGCATCTTGTTTATTTTTTAGGAGATTATCGAAGCCTTCTTTTTTACTTTATGGTTGAATGCATTCAATAATTTGTGGAATGAAAACGCAAAAGCAAGCTCTCGATGCTCTCAAAACCCACTCGCTTGCTAATTAGAGAAAACATACTGTGCGCCCATAAAGGAAGTGCCGTCGACGAAGTTAGACTTGAAATGTTTTTTCCTCTCCTCGATAGGAATATGCAATCAAATTATACAGTCCATATAAAGCCAATAAGCGTAATGCACTCGTATTCCTATGACAACCTAGCGCTGTCGCGCAATCTGTTTCAGGATCTCCGCAGCTGTTGAAAATCGACTCCCGTTTTTTCAGCCAAACATTTTGAGATGAAAAGACAGATTGCTCGACAAACAGAGCACCGCGAGGAAGCCCTCAAACAAACGGGCAAACAGAAACGTGTGAAGCCGCATGTTTTAAGAGCAGCGGCGGAGGGAACAGAGATGACTCGTGATAAAATTTAATTATTATTTTTTTGTTTTGTTTGGTCCTGTTATCATTTTTCATATCATGTCATGAAATCTTGGATATTACTAAATACGGATGATGAAGCAATGCCCAATGCACTTAATTAAATTTGATAAGGTTTTTTTTTTTTTTGAGAGACAGCCATTTCTTGAACTATATGAGGATATTTGCTAGCTTTTTTGCTGCGTTTTATTGTTTTTTCCTTCCTGTTTGTGTGCCATATGGATCAATACCTCTTGATCTTCAAGTGGAGAATTGGTGTGGACAGCAATACTATCACTCTGCTGTAGCAATCAATGGGAACACAGTCTGTTTATCTGAATTGCCCTGCTTGATATTGTTCTTGTCTGCTTCTTTCGGGGGGGGGTGGGGGGTTGAGTGGAGGTTTTTTATTTTTATTTCACCACCTGATTCAAACACAGCTACGCGCGTCGCTTCTGCAGGAAGGGAAAAGTCCCAGGTCCAAAAAAAAAGAAAAAAGAAAGACACAGGAAGTGAAGTTCTGGGGGGAGGCGGTCTCTGAAGACCCCCTGTACCTCTTAATAGGAAGGTACGGCATCGCATGGATCCAAGAACGTACCACGGAGGATTCCACTCCCGGGTTAGTGTCCTACTCTCCTAATTAGGTGATCAGTTACGGGGAGAGCCGCCGAGGACACCGTTACTCCCATTTTGAAACCTTTGGGCGGCAGGGGCTGCCTTTACTCAAAGTCAATATCTCCCAGTTGGAGCGAAATCTCCATGATTTCCTCTGAGTCAAATGGGGTTAGTTTCCAAACGGAATCCACGGGAGGTTCGCTGCATAGATGTTCGCTGCACAGAATGACAATTCCTCAGTGCTCAAGATAGCTCAAAGAAAGCTATAAAAAGCCACATAAAGGCAAAGGCTTAATAAATGTGCTGTAAAAAAAGAATTTTTTATTATTGTTTGAGCTTAATTTTGCAATAGACTTTTAAAACATAACAGAGATGTTTCTTCTGAATGTACTATCTGCATGTTGCCATGGATGTTTCTATTGAACAATAGCGTTATTTTTTTTCCCTCTGAATGGCATGCACCATGTGTCAGAGAAATTCACGTTATTAAAAAGCATACCTCTCAACTTTGTAAATAAGGACTGAATGCTCCTTTCATAAACTTAATTAAAAATAGCCGACATGAAAATAGTGTAGTTTTCAGAAATTAAAGTTCAGTTTAATAATGAAAATTCTATTGAATATGTTTATCTGTGCTATTTATCTCAATGTTCAATGAATAATTTCCTCTTTATAGGTTTCAGGCACGGAGATCCGAAAGGAACCATTAAGTCATTACCTCTGCATGACGCTAACATTAGTGTGTGACTCCACTGAAAGGTTTTGGATGCAAAGGGTTTGTTTTTTTTAAGTCTTGGATGAAAACCAGATCAGATATAAAATGCTTACCCTTACATCTTTGCAAACAATGGCTTTGCAGCTCAGAGATAAAGTGATACATCAACGCAGTTGGAACAAAGAACACCGCCCCCCCCCCCCCCCCCCCCCACCCGCGCCCATGAAGACACTGAACACTCCAAACTGTTGTGTCAGCTGCCTTTCTCCTAATGCCGTCTTTGGCGCTAATGATTTCTGCAATTATCTCCTGAATTATATATATATATTTTTTTTTTTTTATTAAACGTGCTGATAAAGAGTCCAAAGGAGCCACCCTGTTCATATCAGAAAATCCCCATCTTCAAACGTCCGCCCCAGTCAGCCATTTTGACGTGCCGCCCGGCTGATTTCCCTGCCCGATACGGTAACCCGTTTGACACAAATCAAGCAGATTTGGCGACTGACGCGGGACGCAGCCAAACGGGACGGCTCTCTCATCGCGCTGACAGTTTCACCTGTCAGGCCAAGAGGAGACATTCCCTGTTACACGCGCGCCGCTCTCGAGTCGCTTAGCGCCGCCAGAAGGGCCGGGGTGTCAGGACGGCGACCGCGGCGCGAGCGGGCATTACCGCCGGTGATTTATGGCGGCCCCAGAGAAACGGCGGTTCCGTTGCCCGCGAGCTCCGCCGAAGCTGTCTCTCTTCCTCGGACGGGGCCACCTACAGATTGTTTCTGAGATTGCACTCCCGGGCCATAAATCACGCAAACAAGCTGAAAAAGACACGGGGCGGATTTATCAAAATCCATCACGCGCGTTGTCGGAGGGCCCGGTGTTTTTCGTGCCGCGTGTTGTTTCGCCGCTTCGCCGTAGATTACGCCTGTCTGACGCGAGAAAGCCCTTCCATTTTCCTCAATGGAGTGGGCGACGGCCGGCCCGCCGTTCCCCGGGTGCCAGTCCGCCGTTAAAATATGATGAATGGGGCAGAGCTGGTTCAGCCCGCTTACGCCAAAAGCCCAAATTGAAAGAAGTGGAGTTCTGTGGCAGGAGGACAAATCGCGCTCTATAAAATCCCAAAGGGGAAAAGAATCTCGGAGCGAAGTCGCCATTAGCCGCGGAACGCCCGGGCGTAATCGACTGTTCTTCCTTTTTTAATAAAGGCGGCGGCTCACGGGTTTTCACAAGCCTCTTCTAAGAAGAGTCCCATTTCCTAGGTGGCTGAGTCGCGGATGGTAAATGCTCGACTCGGTCTTAATAAAAACCGGTGTTGATATTAAACGCCGTGTCGTCTTACACGTGACAGCCGTTGTGCTGTGGGAAAACCGGCCTTCCTGTATTGATTCCCCACTGGATAGTTTCCCCAAACAAAAAAAAGACAGCAATTAAGAGTATGCAAACACATTTAAATATGAGCAGGGCCCGCGTGTGTTGGGGCGTGTGCTTAATGTTGGCCCGTGTCACGTGACCTGGCCGGTGAACAATCGTGTCCACTGGAAGGGAGGTCGGTCGCGGGGCCTTTACCCACAATCCATTTCTTTTAGCACGGAGTGACAAGTAGAGACACAGGGGACTCTTTGACGGTTCTGCGGATTCTCAGGAAATCTATTAAATCTCCCATTAAATGTGTGGTCAGGATCAGAGAGTCACATCTAATAGCATCACCATGGAGAAAGAGAAAGATCGAGAGAGAGAGCAAGACAGGGAGAGAGAGAGAAAGAGAGAGAGGGAGGGAGTTTTAGGAGCAAAAAACATGAACCACATAAGCAAGGACAGGGCCAAAAGAACAGGGAATTATGTAAATAGTTCTGAGAAAATGCAAACCTTTTTTATTTCTTTTTTCAAGGTGAATTTCCTCGATTACTTCCAAATCTCAAACATACTCTCCTGGAAAACACTCTTCCACAGTGATTTCAGTGCTGTTGTTTGTGCAAATTATGGTTTTCTTTTTGTGAAAGAAAAGAGGAAATAACAGGTTTGCATGACAAGTCTGAGAAGGCTGCTTTGTCTTGTTTTCTTTTCTTGCGGTGTTGCAGTGAATGATGAGTGCGGAAGGTCACTTTGAGGATTGCATGAAATAAAGGCAGTAATATGCAACCGCTAATTACAAATTTTTCCCCGTACAGTATGTTCTTCCGATTCATCCGCAGAATTCTGAACGCTCGTGAAGTGACCTTATTTTTCTAACACTGCAGCCAGTCGTAAATATGGAAAGAGAGCGTGTAACATTGGACAGGAGCGCAGACTTCAAATGCCTCAATTTCCCGGCCGTCTTTCCGCACCTGCTTCTGCTGCCACTGTTCTTATTGAAGTATCAGCTGTCATTCAGTAATGCACATCTGCAGAAACATCTGCCACTGCCACAGTTTTGCATGAAATATCAAATGCGAATGGAGAGGTGTCTAGCCATTATAATAAAAATCCTGCAGCAGCAGTAATAACTAGCAACGGCACACAGGTGTGCACTGGAGTTATATTTGGAGTCATATGATTCTGTTTGAAATGACAGTTTATTGGTGTCATTTCTTTCAGGAGCAGACACCCCTTTCAAAAAACTCACATGTTCAAAAACCACGTGAATAATACACACGTGAGCTATAATATAATCCCACTTATTGGAAAAAGGTAACCTGTGCTATTTCAAGTCATGTGTTTTGTTTTCATGTGAAAATTGTAGCACCCATTAGAAAAATTAATTGTGAAAATTTCCATTCACAAGTGAAAAAAGCTAGTAATGTGAAAATGTCAAGTTCACAAACTACATTTTATTTTTATATGTGACTATTTTGTTATTTATTTGTTATATTTTGTTATTTTCACGTGTGAAAAGGCAAATTTAGCATGATTTTTTCATAAGGGATAACATATATTGGAACCAGCCAAAACCATTTGGTTATTTTTATTTGTATTCTTGGTAAATTTGTGTCTGGAAAGCTGTTAAAATGATAATTATACACATTTTTAAAAAAGAAAGATATTCAGGGATGAAAAAAATCACACTTCAGTTAAAAATTGAAATTCCACACCCACACGAATAGACGGGTTTATAGCTGTAGGTCACTGATGCAGATGCAACCAGAGGAGACCAGGCCTACGTCCTCCCACCCAACAGCGGCATTCCTGTTCGCCGTCGGTAGAAACACTTCACTTGCACCAGTACAACCTGAAGCTCATACTGCCCAGGATCCACACCACCATCCTTTCTAATGTAAAAGCACTGATGTCAAGCAGGCGTGGGCTTAGTACTTGAATGGGAGGCTAAGTTTCTGCTGGAGGGAGTGCTGGTTGCCTAGTAGGGGGGCGCTCTTCAAAAATGGACGAAAGAGAAAATCCAATGCGCCAGCAAAGTGAGGGGGACACAGTGCTGTAGGAGGTGCTGCTCTCTGGATGTGAGGCTAAACCATGGTCCCAACATGCTTTGATTCCCCAGGCTGGTGCTGCAAAGGGAAACTGCATTCTCTGTTGACCCACCTGGTTAAATAAATAAAGTCTAAGCAATGCTGTCCTGAGCATGGCATAACAACTGGCAGGGAACCCAAACCAGACACTAGCTTTCTTTAGTTTCAACCGGAATATCTTCAGAAGGAAATTGCTATCTTTTACAGAATTGCACAGGGCCAGAGGGAACAGAGCTACTGTTGACTGTTTATTGCACAGCTTTAGTTTCGAACCCTGAAATGGACTCAGGGCTGATCTTCTGAACTGAACTCAATCGGTTAACTGTTGAGCGTGTCAGCGCTCATACTGACAGCAGCTAAATATCACACACTGAAGCAATTCAAGATAAGAAAGTTGGGAATCAGGAAACCTGCCTGGGAATCAAAGCTGAATTGCTGTCCAATTTATCCATTCAACCATCATTTTGTTGAGAATGGGTTGTTTACATCATTTTATGTTAAGTATAATGTGTGTGTGTGTGTGTGTGTGTGTGTGTTTGCTGTGTCCACTTAAATGTGGTCAGTGAAAAAAAGAGTGAATTTGGACCATTGGCTGCAGCATACTGCTAAAAACGTAGCCAAATGTGTGTTGCCATTATGACAGATTACTAAATGGACTTTTGATGAAGTGGAATAGTGCAGCGAGCTGCAATTTCTATCTCAGTTCATTCTTTCTTTCTCATTTCTTAGCCTTTCTTTCCCCCTAGCAGCTGGAAGTAAGCAGTCACCGCTAAACAGATTCTGCTCCTTTTTTTTGCATCAATTTGGTTGCAATATTGTTTCATAAAGTTCAGCTCTAAGTCACTAACAGTCAGGTCCGCAGCCACAAAAAGGGCAATGGGTCCCAGAATATTTCCCGATGGCTTTCTGACACACTGCTGTGCTCCGCCCACCTAAGAAACTATGTGATGATCACATTATTGCGGAAGCAGGGTATAATTCCCTTAACCCATTACACGAAATGTGGCAGATTCCCACGGGGCTCAGTCATACTGTAAGTGCTGTATTATACTAATATTAATGTATATTATAAAATATGAAAAATGGAAAGCTCTTCGGGTTAATTGCTCAGAATGTAAGCGTACGTTAGGGGACCGGGGGTACTGGCTGATCCGTTAAAATAAAACGACAGTGACCATTAAGACGTTAAAAAATGAAATGCGTTCATTGGTCGAGCCCCGCGCCTTAATTGTTTCCTCCATATTTTGGGCGGGTAATGAGGTTTGAAGGTGATTGCTTATTTTATTAATTCGGGGTGTTGGCGAACGGTCCAGGCCGTTCATTTAAAATTCCATTTGCGGCTTCCCTCATTTTGTCTAATTTCCCTCGGGGGTTCGCCAAAAGCATCGCCGCGCCCGAACCGCATGGTCTTAAAGAGTTTCGAATCTAGCTGGTCGAGTTCTCGTCCTCCCTCTGCTTGTCTAATGCTGGTCTGACATCACTAACCGTCCCGGCTGATCGAAGATCGTCCTGCATTTGCGCACCGTTTTGACAGCAACACGCACTGGCGCATGCACGCACGCGTGGACTCGCGCTTGCACGCACGCACGCACGCATGCAGGCGCGCCCCGAAGCACTTTCCGCGATGACAGCGATGAAATATAAATAGCCCGCGCTCGTAACGGGCTCTGACACGCCTTTTGTCCCGGGCTGTTGCTGGGTCTGTGACACCGTTGCCGATAATTGACTTGATAATTGATCTGTCTACTTTGCTCTTTTTAGTTCACCTTTTCGAGGCAGTCTGCCACCACTAGCATCAGCAGTTTTTTTTTTTTTTTTTTTCCCCCGCTCTAAAAATGTGCTGGCAGCTGCGTCCGCACACGGCATGCATATGCAAGTACAGTACGAGCGTGCGACCGTGCGTGCCTGCGCATGCATGAACGTGTGAGTCTGGGTGGGCATATATGCATGTGTGTGTGTATGTGTGTGTGTGCGTGCATGCATGTGTGTGTGCTTGTCTTAGTGTTTGTGTGAGTCTGGGTGGGCACATAAGTGTGTGTGTGTATGTGTGTGTGTGTGTGCGTGCATGTGTGTGTGCTTGTCTTAGTGTTTGTGTGAGTCTGGGTGGGCACATAAGTGTGTGTGTGTATGTGTGTGTGTGTGTGTGTGTGTGTGCGCGCACACGTGTGTGTGCTTGTCTCAGCGTTTGTGTGAGCCAGTGTTATTTCCTCATTTTCTGTGAAGCTGTGACCTTTTCTCTGTTCTCCTGCCTCAGAGTGAGACGGGCTCGTGTGTCTTTATTTCCGCAGCGCCATCGTGCCCCTCTTCCCTTCCCCGAGCCTGTCATTGTATACCCATCAGGCCACGGCTCTCCACGGCCCTTCTCTGCCATCCAATAAGACTCAAGTGCGGCAGCTGCACTTCAGCCCGCCTTTCTTTCCCCTGAAGATTTCACACAGTCTTCTCTAATATGCTGGGGAAATATTTCTACATACCAAGTAATTGCTTATTCTGTGGGGCCATAATCTGAGCCATAATCATTTTACAAGTGAGTAATATTCTCTGTAAGACACAGCACGTTTTATTGTTTTTTCTTCTTCTTCTTTTGCTTTTTAAAAAAAAAGAAAACTATTCAATTAGAAGTGTGTTCTGCTGTGTGTCGTTGTGTTCTGATGCGTGCATTTTGAGGCATCGCGCAGCGCGCAGGTCTGCGCAGCCCCTGCGTTTGCGCAGCCCCTGTCGCGTGTCTTTTGTAGTTCGAGCCAGCGCTTCGCTTCTTTTCGGCGTTACGGAGAGATTTATTCACACATTTTACTCGTCATACAAAAACTGCCAACAGATTTATTGATGTTATTGAAGATGGTCCTCGGCCTCCAGCTGGCACAGCGCTGAAGTGGTGCTTCGGGTCCAGCAGCATGGCCACCCGAGCGTCCTCTGGCTGCACGCTGGCGTTGAGGGAACTCCGGTCGAGGGGTCGGCGGCTGCTTCGTGGGCTTGTCTCTTCCGAAGGCCCGTCGGTTTTAGTTTTCTCGCCGAAAACAATTACAGGGCCCCAGCCTGGCTCCCAGCCTCCCACTGCGAGCGTCGGAGCGGGGGGATGAGTCAGCTCTGAAGCGGCGGCGCTCTTTCCGTGCCGTTCGCACGCTGCGGCGGGAACGAGGAGCCGCGGCAGACTTCGCCTGCTTCCCAGGATCGCGCGTTCGCCTGCGCGCCGTCCAATGAGCAGAGGAGGTGCGAGCATGACTGCGTAAACACCATTGGGTGTTCCAAACTGGGAGAACATAGGGGGAAATTTTTTTTTAAATAACAGGGAACAAAGTACAACGCAAATGTTGTAGCACTCAGTCCCCTTTATTGTGTAACGCACACTGAGAAACATTTGTGTGTGCTTTCATAGTGTCTTGGGGCCCCATTGTTTTCCAGTGAGCTGTAGATAACACTCCCTCTGCAGTCTATTGTTACAGTTTGCTGGCAAAATGGACTCCGACAAGTAAGGTTCATTTGTTTTCTGAAAGAAGCTATTATTATTATTACAATTACATTTTTCTGTCACGTCTTTCTTGAATAGACAACATACAGGTCACGATGTCTGAAAAGCTTGGTGTATTATTGGCTTTGTTGTGAAAGCCTGTGCTGTGGTGAGTTAGCGGTGTTGGCCATACTCGTCAATGGAGAACCCCATGCCCTGTGAATCCTACCTGTTAACTAGCGCCGTGCTATCGTGCTAAGTGAATGAAGACAGGAGCGTGACGTCGTGTCTCTGTACAGGATGCAGACGCTCTGCTGGCCTCCTGGACTGAGTGAGTGAGAGGGGACATCTTGAAATGAAGCTACAGCACACAGATGCAGATTACAGATACAGCTTGCTTTTGCGTGGGCAAGGACTTCACGCCAATATGGTTCCCACGAACTGAGCCAAACCGAGGCGAACCACTAGCATCCAAGTACCAGGCACAGGGTCTCAGTCACCGATAAGGAGAAAGAGAAAAAAACATACTCTGCAGTCAGGAAAAATAAATACATAAATAAATAAATCTATGGGAGCCCACCCGGACTCAGCGTGATCTACATAGCGTGTGCAAGGGTCCGGTGGATTTTCTCTGGGAGAACAGGAAGTGTAGGAAGTGATTATACTGCAGACGGTCTGGAGTCTCTGGTGGTCAGTAGACGGATGGTGCAATCACCGAGAGCTGGAAGTGCCATCGCCAGACTGCCAAGTAGAGGGTTTAGACTCTATGATAGGATCACGGGAAGTTCCATGGGACACGGGGCTCCCGATTGCCCACCTGCCAGACTCCGAAATTGGCAGTAAGGATAAGAAAGAAAGGAAAAAAAAACCGGCTATATTATTTTTCCTTTCACCAGAGATTAGATATGGGTCTACACTATGAAAGTCGGGCCAGAATATCCGTCTTTTGGGTGCAAGATAAGGCATAATCCTTAAAAACAGGGGTTTTACTGCCCGGAACATAAAAATGTGTTTTATATTTTGAACAATTTTAAAGTGAGAAAAGAAATTCACATTTTTGTTCATCGTTCTTATCAACACAGTAGCTATTAATGATTAAAATCAAAACAGATGGCAGCTAAAAATGCTTTTCATAGCATTAACATTTAAAAAAAATAAGTACTGTAGATATTAATTCTGATGATTATGCACATTACGATATGCTACCATTATCATTGGAATGAATACTTGTTTGTGGAGGATTTTTTCTTTTATATATAGACATGTACAATGCTTTGAATGGAAATCGGGGTATGTGCAATAGTCAGTAGTAATATTCACCCTTTATGTCAAGGAACCCATTTTAAGTCTATTTCCTTCATTATATGACTATGAAAAATGATTTAAACATTGACTGTCTATTCATCTACAAACCACATATGTTAGCAGTGATCTGCAGAATCCAGTACCAAGTAGACAAGACTTCACCCAGACTGCATAACAAATGAAAGCTCTGTGGAAAGCTTAATTTACAGAAGAATAGCTTTACAGTAAAACGTACAGTACCGTCACAGAAGATATATATATATTGGCAGCAGGTCTGAACAGGGTTATTGTTAGGCTTTCATCTGTGATCTCAGAAAAACTAGTGATCTGTGATCTCTTTTT
Organism: Anguilla anguilla; assembly: GCF_013347855.1. Taxonomy (NCBI): domain Eukaryota; kingdom Metazoa; phylum Chordata; class Actinopteri; order Anguilliformes; family Anguillidae; genus Anguilla; species Anguilla anguilla. The sequence goes on along the minus strand of NC_049218.1, from coordinate 24,275,143 downwards.
TTAAACTAGTACTGTTTCCATGTAGTGCGAGATGGAAGTCTGAATCCAATGATAAGTTCTCTAGATGCTCCTACATGTTTCTCCAAAGGTACAGCATAGCACAGGGCTTTCCATTAGCCTCCGCTAAGGAGACATGCTTCTCCCAAAATCTTAATCCTCGGGATTGGAGCTGCTTTACGTAAGCATGTGTTTATTCAGAGGCCACAAAAACAGGCCTCGGGAGAAAAGGACACTCCTAACGGCACCCTGACTGGCCGTTTTTACCCAAGTTTCCCACATTATTGGTTAAAACAGAAAGAGAAGTGAGATCTGGATTCAGCGGCAGCCGCTGCTTCTAAAAGAAGGCGCATGATACATCTTTCTGACCTTTCATTTGATTAGAACATCCCAGAGAACGTTATTAGTCCTAAAGTTAGAGCATGCTGCTCATATGTATGAATTTGCCATTCCTTAGAGATTATTATGAACCGGCATAATGGATGAGATTATTATGCATTTGCGATAGCAGATCAGTAAATATAAAAAGGCATTACAGAGAAATAGTTATTTGCTTTGTGCAAATAACAGTCCCAGTCTTCTCTGTTTTTTTTTTGTACGTGAGTCAGAATGAATCCAGTTGCAATATTATGTTCATATTTCATGTGAAACAAACTGTTTTCATTATTGGCACCTGTGAACAATGACCCATTTTCAAGATTTTGATCATTTTAAATATTTGTAATTATGCCATTTATATTACTGGATTGTGGGAGCTTCCATGCGAAGATACCTCATTGCTAGCTTATCCGCTTCAGCAGTCTAGCAGTCTAAATGTTGTTTATATCGCTCTCTTATTGAAGCACATTCTTTGACATTGAATAGCTATCATGCCAACTTTGGATGCTGTTTCCCATACATGTCTTAAGCTTGACATGGCTGAGTTGACATCATCTGAAGAATACATATGAACTCTAGCATATGTGCATGAGAATATTTCTAATATTCAGAAATGTTGAATGTTTCCTTTACTAATGAATGGAAATCATTGATTGGTATGTTTCCAGTATAATCAAATTTGAATGGTAACAGACATTTCCAAAGCAGGAAGTGGAAAACCATGGTGAATGAGGAATCTCAGTATTTAAAGCAATATGTTGGCCATATATTTATGTAAACACAGCCACCATCTCCAAAATCATGTATCATTATCCATATGAAACAGCCAGAACCAAACATATATAAAATTAATGTTATACAAATTAAAAAATTTAAATAAAAAGATCATTAACTAAATCTTGCAATATAGAAAAGAATGTATCCCCTATTAAAGCTCATTGTGTTAACAGGCTCTTAATGACTTTTTAATGGATGCTGACTCAGAAGCACGCTCTATATTAGTTTGTCTATCTATTCCAAATTCGTATCCTTCTGTGTTTCTTTAATGGTATTTGCCATTCTTTTTTTCATTATTGACTCCTAGAACTTATTTGGCGTACCTGGCAAAGGCCCTAATTAACTAAGCTCTTATCTCCCGGACCTTATTCAGTCGGGATAAGTTTTAAAAGGGCTACAGCAATCGATAGGGAGCCTGTGCTTTTCTCCGTTTGGCTCTGACAGACAGTGACAGTAGTGGCTGGCCCATCTGCGGAGTGGGCTGTTCACTGCTGTCGGTTTGAACCTCCAAAGCTGCTGCAGACAAAACACAGATACAGCCAAGCTGCTTCCACCCAATTACAGACTTCATACAGATATTTTTATTTGTTTATATATGACATTGTTTTTCATTATTTTTGGTTCAATGAATAAAATGATTTATTTGTGACCAAGCTTGAGATACATGTCGCGCGCTCGACCATTTCACAGGGGAGACTAAAAACATTACAAAATTACTATCCGGTCAAAACTGAGCTTATACCAGAATCATATTCCTGAAGATCATATCTAACATTCACCTAATTTTCAAAATTCAAATTGTTGCGTAAATGTGTGAAATTTTGTTAAATATTGAGACTAATTACTCCTCCACAGTCCGACGACAGACATAAGATATATATTCGACTCGCCGTAAATGTTGGGGCCCCAAACAAAACTTGCATATTCAAACATTTTCGCCATTGATATGGTTTTAAGGATGTAGATCATACTTTATCAGTCTCTGAGGGGACAACCTGCAGTATAAGGTAATATTGGTGTTCTATTATAAGATTCTTTTTTCCTCCTATTGTAGATGCCTCTGTGTTCATTGGTTGTGATATAACGTAATTGTTTTGGTTTTGTGCGACTTCCTTAAGGTATTCTTAAGGTAACTTCACTCCTAGAACGATAACTATAACAATATAGGAAATAAATTAATCTCAGGAAAACTGAATGCATATGTTCACACTACAACGGTAACTATTTATGCAGCAAATACTGTAACATTGGATCACTCCAAGAGCAATTTTTTCTTCATGCAGACACAGCACTAAAGAACTTCGGCCAATCATAAGTGGTTCTAAAGGGAAAAATCTTCTTTCATTCCATGACCGAAACCCTACCGTCCCAGATGCATTTCTCAGAATGCATGCCCAGATGTTAGCCTTTTTGTGGTGGTTTTTTAATCAGGATCACCCTAGTCGAACAAGGCAACTAGCACACTCTCTCTCAAACTGTATGAATGAGATGGAATGCCAGCACTTATATTGCCTCTTGTATCTTTATTTTGATGTTGTATCTCATTGTCATGTCTCCTAGTTTAATTTACCATAACTTTCTGACCTGGCCTACGCTTACACTGTCAACTGGACTTAATGTGACTTAAGTATTGTACCTTATCGGACCTGTGTTTTGTAGTTGTTCCGATGACCTTCAGTATGCGCTTATTGTGCGTCGCTTTGGATAAAAGTGCCTGCCAAATAAATGCAATATAATGTTTATCATTGCAGAGTCAACCAGACAGGATTTTTTGATATTTATGATGGATGACTGCACAGGAGCTACTGAATCAATCTCCTAAATAGAGGCTGAACTAGGTTCTGTTTTATATCCCTCAACTTATTCAAGACTCAAGCTCAGTATTTAAGAGTTTTATCCATTTAGTTACCAACTTCAGTTATTTCACTGCTGTTATTTAGTCACACGACAGATAGGGGAAGGTTATTGGGTTATTAGTCTGCCATTAGTCCGCCAAGATTCAGATGCAAATTAGTTTAAGGGCAGACAATAGAGACAAAAGAGCAGGCAGCCATTTTTCTCCAAGCATTCATTTGCAAGGTATTTGCAAGGTACTAAGGAACGACCTAACCTGCCTCTTTGCATGTGGTCCTGGGCTGCTTGTAATAGCCTCCACTTTGTCCAGCTGGGGTCTAACCAGTCCAGTCCCCACCTGATAGCCCAGGTATCCAGCCTTCCCCTTTGCCTACTCACATTTTCGTAGGTTGTGCGTCAGTCCAGTGGCAGTGATCTCCTCCAAGATTACCTTCAGTTGCTGAAAATGGCCTTCCCACTATGTCATTGAGGTAAGCCATACTGAAGTCCTCACAGCCATACAAGGCTTAGTTCATGAGTTTCTGGAAGGTTGCTGGTGCTCTGTGCAACCTGCCAGCAACCATTGCTGCGGTCCAAGGTCATAAATCACTGGGCCTTCTCCAGATTCGGCTGAGCCTCCTCCTGGTAGACTTTAAGGAGGTCCTGCTTCTGTAAGAGACAATACCCACCCCTGACTTTGTGGACTGCTTGTCCTCCCAGTTCACAGAAGTTCCCAGGGTCCTTTCACCTGCCATACTTCCAATAGTTTGAGTGGGAAAAACCCTGTGGAGACCTGGGGAACCTCCCTTTAGGCAAATAGCAAGAACAGAAGCCATTTTCCCCAGTTTCTACCCATATCTTGGATGAACTTACGCAGCATAGACTTGAATGTTTGGTTAAACCTTTCTTCAAGGCTGTCGGTCTGCAGTTGACAGGATGTAATCTGGATCCCTGTGATGCAAAGCCTGATGCTGGAGCTGTGTCATGAGCCCGGAGGGGAAACTGGTACCCTGATTGGTCAGGACCTCATCTGGGATGCCTACACGGGAGAAGAGCTGAACAAGGGCATCAATGACTCAATGACTCGAGAGTCCCTACAATGTCCATAGCGATTCTCTGGAACAGCGTGGAGACCGCCTAGTGTGTGCTAAATTAATGTTCTATTAGTTTTCTGGGTGCTGCTGGAAAACCGTGACAGACGGCTTCGTTGGCTTGGTCACAGATTTATTGGCCTGTCATAAAGTTTTAACTAACCAACTGCCATTAAAAAATAAAGCTGTCATTATTTATAAAAACAGAAAGAAGCACAATGAGCCACAACATTTTTATTGCTCTCTGCCATACGGCTAGTTCTGCTCCTCAGAGCTACAAAACAAAGTAAACACACACAGACAAAAACATATTTTTATATTCTACTCACATCACATCTAACATCTTTATCTATGCTTGTCCATCTGACTTACATCTTAATATATATCATAAACACCAGAAATGTGAAGCATTGGGCATCATTTGCACCCAAGCAAAGCAGGACTACTGAATCTGAAAATCAGGGCACATAAATCGATTTTGGTATGAGATCATACATAATATATCTAATGTGGTAATGTTGATATTGATCATTTGAATGTTCTTCAATATCTGTCGACAATGTCCATTTGCCAGAACTGAAGTTGAGATAGAATTGCCCGAAATTTTCTGCTTGATCAGCAAGGGATCAGAATTCCCCAGAAATGGTTAAACTAGGTGTGGGAGAGGAAGACTTTTTGGAACCCCATCATGTATGGAGCTGTTATGTGCTGTTAATTGATAACCTATACAAGTCAAGCAAATGTCTTAGTCATGATGTTATGTTTATAATCAGATCAAAGAGCATGACACAATAACACAATAACAATAGCCTTAAACTCTACTCATTTTGGGGTTTGTTTAGCTTAATTCTATCACCAGTGGGTTAGGACCTCGCAATATATAAACTTTTATTTTTTAGACCAGAGATCAAAATATGATGCAGTGAAATAGATAATAGAGAATTTCCCAGGATGCCCTTGGGAGGCTTTAAGGCAGGGCAAGGGTACGGTGTTTATTTACATCAGAATTCAGACAGGCAAACATTTTCATGAAGATGTTTTTTTAATATCTTTTTTTTTCGTGGTTGTCTGACTTCAAAGGGCCCTCTGTCCCGGGCCCCGCGGCTTTAATCTTTTCGGGCTGAAGCATACGCGACGCCTCCGTGAGCCCGCCGGAGGTGCGACCGGGGCGGACGGGCCCTCCCTGTCCCGCAGTGAGCCCGGATCAGGGCGCGGCCTGCCGGCTGGGCCTCTTTTAGGTGCTCGTATCAAAGAGCGTGTGGGGCTACGCCACCGCGGTGATCAAGTGGGCTGTCATCGGCCAGGAGCCTCTTTAATATGCATTATTTATCACATCATCCTCCCCTTCCCTCATTCACAAGCATCGGTGCTATAATGAAACTTTAAAACAAAACTTTTCTGCTTATTATTTTTTAGTCATAAACTGGCTGTTATGCAACATTACCCAATTCCTCTCTACGAGCACAAATGCTTTATTCAGTAAAAAGAAAACAAGAGTGTATTATTCCACTCCCCAACTGTCCCCTTCCATTTCTTGACAAAAAAGGATTAAACATACACCTTTAAATAACTTAATGATGTTGTTTTATTATGAAGTAACTGTAATTACATTGCATAAAAATAATAAAAGCGTACTTTTGGAGCCTGCTCTGATTTTTAATAACCATCTAAAATTATTACATATGTATACAATTATTACATACTACTAGTGATTCATACTGCTGGTCATTTATACTGCTGATCATTTATACTAATCATGGCCATTCATTCTGCTGCTCATTTATATTGATCATGGTCATTCATTCTGCTGTTCATTCGCACTGAGCATGGCCATTTATACTGCTGATCATTTATACTAATCATGGCCATTCATACTACTGAACATTTATACTGATCATGGCCATTCATACTGCTGATCATTTATACTGATCATGGCCATTCATACTGCTGATCATTTATACTGCTGATCATTCATGTCACTGATCATTTATACTGATCATGGCCATTCACACTGCTGATCATTTATACTGATCATGACCATTCATACTGCTGATCATTTATACTGATCATGGCCATTCATACTGCTGATCATTCATCTTAATCATGGCCATTCATATCACTGATCGTTTATACTGATCATGGCCATTCATTCTGCTGCTCATTTATACTGATCATGGTCATTCATTCTGCTGTTCATTCGTACTGATCATGGCCATTCATTCTGCTGCTCATTTATACTGGTCGTAGCCATTCATACTGCTGATCATTCATACTGATCACGGTCATTCATTCTGCTGTTCATTCATACTGACCATGGCCATTAATTCTGCTGCTCATTCATACTGATCATGACCATTCATTCTGCTGCTCATTTATACTGGTCGTAGCCATTCATACTGCTGATCATTCATACTGATCATGGTCATTCATTCTGCTGTTCATTCATACTGACCATGGCCATTAATTCTGCTGCTCATTCATACTGATCATGGCCATTCATACTGCTGATCATTCATACTGATCATGGTCATTCATACTGCTGATCATTTATATTGATCATGGCCATTCATACTGCTGATTAATTATACTGATCATAGGCATTCATACTGCTGCTCAATCATACTAATCATGGCCATTCATACTGCTGATCATTTATACTGATCATGGCCATTCATTCTGCTGTTCATTCATACACATCAGGAGGTGATGTCAGTCATATACAATTCTCTTGCTCATTTGGTTCTGTGCTATGTTGGGACTGATCACATTCACAGCATTCATGTCTTTGGTTTTGGCTCTAATTATGTAAATATAATGCTGTGCTTTGTAAGTTAAACTCTTGCGGGCCAGGAGTAGATTGCCTGAGGAAGTCTAATTTGCATGAAAGCATAATGAGGGGTAGCATATTAAAGTTTTTAAAAGTGTTGAGCATTTTCTTTTTCATTCGGACTCCTTTAGTTTTTTTTTTTTTTAATTGCTGAAAGACCTTTCCCCCTCATGAATGGATGATTTTATGAAAGCAAATGGAATCAAATGTCATGGAGGACTGCCATGGCTTTTGATTTAAGAATACTTTAAGAGGCTGAACACAGGTCAGAGAGAGGATAAAAGACAATGCTCTGGAGACAGACAAAGGTAAAAAAAATTTTGCACATCAGCAATGGTTTCACACAGAATACGTGAAAAATTTACTCAACTTTCTACTCAGAGTATATCATTCTGAGAAAGCGGGCAGCCTTTACTTTCTGTACCTTCTTTCTGTTATTGAAGTTATGAGCAAATGGTTGAACAAACTAGTCTTAGGTTAGGTTTAATCAATGTCCTATTTTTAATAAACTGAAAAGTAGCTATAGCTGTAAATAACAGTATGCATTTAAATTTAAGAGTTTCCCACTGTATGTCATAAAAGATATTTCAGTCTCTTCAGTTTCCCAGTGATTGCCTTGCTGCATCCACATCATTGAGCATGACAAATAAAGTTAATAAAATCTGAGCTTTGGTGTACCACATGGCTATGTGTTCAGATCCTGTGCTTATCTCCGTCAAGAACGTACAGGAGCAAGATGCAAGTACAGAAAGTGCTTACACGTCCCGTGTGAAAAACCTACCAGAGCACTGTTTTATTAGAGTGGTTGTCATCAATGTATCCCTGCTGTCTTGGTTTATCATTTCACTTGAGAGCATTTGGCCCTGTCAAGTCTGGTCTTGAGCTTCCCAGGGGTTTCTGTTTTCACTTGAGTCCTGCTGAGATTGTCTGTGCATTAATAAGCCAATGGGCTACATTCAATAAAAAAGTGAGAAGCAACATATCGGCACAGTTTAAGTTTGGTGTGTAATACGAAAAATCAGACAACGTTCAGAACATTTAAAAGTCAATAAGTGCTGTGTATTGAATCCTTTAAAATATTAATGGTTTTTCCATAGCAAGTAAACACACACACACATACACTCGCTTCCGCACGTGCGCACACACACAAACACTTGATGTGGCAAACCGCAATTACTAAATACATTTAGATAAACAAACATTTGTGTTGAGATGATTCAACATCATGACTGACCCCCGAAGCATTATTTATTAAGCGTAATGCTGCATTAAATTTTTCTTCAATCAAGTCAAATGTAATTAATGATCCTTTGAACAGCCAGCCTTTCGCTCCTGGATGTTTACCCCACACCATATTTTTATTTATTTTTTTAACGAGGCAGCGAGCTGCATCCCTAAAACAAAATGTCTTTTTCTCTCGGATTATCACTCCACACACAACACGCTCAGAAACGGCTGAAGGGTGAGGTTGGGGAAAAGATAAATAAATACCACCGTTGTTGAGATGGCACTCGGCCAGCATGCTAATGCTAACGCTAATGGCAATTCTGCTAGCCATTTTTCAGCACTTCACGCTTGTATTGAATATCGTGTTTTGACATTGCCTGTGTGAAAAGTGGAAGTAACCATTGGGGGTGTTTTTATGTTTTTAAAATTCAGACAAAGCAAGCCTACAGTCATTCCAAATACTGAATAACAAAATCTTAATGTACACAAGAGGGAAAATGTTAACTGCTTAAGTAGCTTCAGAGGCCTTCAGGCCATTATTCAACCAGCTTAAACCATCCAATCACCAAGCAAAAGAGCAACACCTCACCAGGCCACACCTCCATTCTTCCCAGGACACTGCCTCTTTGGATCACCTGACCCTTTGGAAACGTGCTTCAAAGCCTAAGTAGGAAACCTCCATAGTTCTCAACAAGCAATTTTCTTTGTTTTTCCATTTAGCAGCATCAGTGATGATGCATTTCATGTGAACGCGAGTCCATGGTTGACTTAGCCTCTGCCCTTGCTATGATATATCCTCAGTCCTCTGAGGAGGCTGTGCTACCCTGTGTTAGCTCTCTAAAATATGCTAATTGAATAAAAGGAAGTGTTGCAACCATGTTAAAGCTCCCTCATGCTGTTTTTGGACTGTTCATTAAGGAATTAAGATGGTGGATTTTATCCCAGATCTTGACCCACCAGTTAAGGGCAGTACTCTAAAAGGAAACTTCATTGAAGCCTGTAGTTTATGCATTCAGGAGGTCGATGAAAGTATTCTTTTTTTCTGTTAACATACCACATAGTGATTATAAATCAATACTACCAGCCTTTCATAGGGAATTTCAATATGGAAATGGATTTTGCTGAAGAATTTGAGATGACAGTTTCTAATGCACTGGATAGCATATGTAATTTAAGTTTTCACATGTTGTCTTTCATGTAAATATATCCATATATAAAGGCTCAACGGAATACTGAAGTGTGCTTGATTCCTGTGACTTTGGCAAGGACATTGGCATTTTTGTGTTGTCTATTGCTTTGAAATAATACCACAGCTATCTGGGGTCACATTAACTATGAATTGGGAGAAACATACTGCCTGTTGAACACAGTAGATTTTGTTCAGCATCTTGAAAAAACTGTGAACCACATCAAAAACTGTTGCATCTGACAAACTAGACAATGGTGCGTGATCTTCTTAATATTGTCAATGTTCATTTCTGTGGATTTATGTTTAATTCTGTTTTTTCTGAACCAGTGAGCACAAAAGAATGTTCATTTTAAGGCATTCCTTTTCATATTGCATATTCATACAACACTGTTATTGACAGACATCAGGAAATTAGGATCAAGGTGCCTTTTGTTTGTTTGTATTTAAACTTTGTCTCTGAAGCAGCACGGGTCTTAAGTCTTTGTTGAGTAAAATTTTGAGTTCATCAAAAAAGATGATCATTTTTGTGTGAGATGACAGGTGCTTTTTTTCCCTGATAATTATAAGGAGGAGCAGGCAGCAGAAGAATACTTTGAAGTCCATCGAAAAGAAAAAAGGAGACGAATTACAATATGCAGGTTTGCAGAGAAGCATGGAGATAGCAACGAGGCATATCCCTTCAGAAATGTGAATGCATTAATGTTAAAATCTATCAAAAACCAGAAAAACAATTTTGATCAAGCATAATCCAATTGTACTAAAAATGCATTTTATGCATTATGTATTATTAATAACTATTGGATCAGGAACAGCATCAGGGGAGAACACAAAGCTTTGAATTCTGTGGATCAGTAAAATCGTGTTAATGTTTACAAGCAACAAACTGCTGGGGATAGGAGGGGTTGGGATTCAGACGAGCTGCCAGAGTTTTCCCAAGTGCTCCGATGAAAAGGAAAAGTAAGGAAAAATAAGGAAATGGCTGGTGGTGCGGCCAGGGAAAATGCCCCAAAACAAGCAGGAGCTGAAGATAGCTGCAGTACAGGCATCACCAGAGAAGATAGCAACTGGCTATGGGTTACGGACTTTAAGGATAAACATGACTACTTTCATTTACATAATATTGTGTCCTGAAATTGGGAGGGAGGGATGGGGTGGTACTATAGATAGTGCTTTCATTTCTACATGGTGGAACTGAAATGTCTAAAATACCCTTTCATAAAATCTGAGAATCTGCTCTTTACAAATATGAAATTCTGGAGTACAGAGCCAAATCAGGAAAGAAATATGTCTTTGTCCCAGAAATTATGAAGCTCACTGTATATATATGTGTGAATCTTCCTAATTTCATAATAATGACATAATGTCATCTCTTCTGTAATTACACACATCCCACATTAAATATAATTCATTTCTCTGCTTAAGAACAGATGGGCTTCTTGGCTCAATATAGCACGGTACATTGCAGCATAATGTCGTCGAGTAATATTGCATATCAAATCACCACATGGCGATTAGCTTACACATTGTGTGTCCTTTTTCGTTATTATTTATTTATTATTTTCAGGCGAAAGTGGGGTAATGTGTGTAGCAACCCCGGTGCAGCCTCACCTGGGACTGGACCCAATGACATTCTGACCCGGAGGCGCGGGTATAAGTAGTTTCAGCGCAGACCTCATTATGTCGCTCGTAGGAAAGACAGTTCGCACCGAGGGCTATGAAATACACCTGTGCCCGGGCATGTACCGTACAGATGCATTGCATCCACAGCGCATCCATAATGTGACTTTTCTGTGTCAGTTGGAGGAGTCATAATCACATAGCCCGGTCTACATCCCCTTCTCCTCGGAGGTCGACCCCTCAAGGTGCATAGCCAATGACTTCTTCACAGCCCTGTCTCCGGTTATGCGTTGCAATAAAACACTGAACAAAAGGCCCGAAACCAAAATGCTCAGAGGACAGTGAGCGTGTCACACCCTTACCTACGGCTTAATGACCTGTCACATGTGCCGACTGAGAAATGAAAGCTCTCAAATCAGAAAGGAACAAGAAACAGCAGCGGGCTAGAAAAAAAACCCCAGTATTCGAAACTCCCCTGATCAAAGCCTTTGCACAGGATCACTAACACACGGGTATACACACGGATAGCGCTCATTCATGGTATACATATATGTACCGGTGAGCTTCACTACATTCAGGTGTCCATTTATTATGCAGGATACTGAGGATTGCCTTTAATTTGTTCCGTCTTCCAGATAATGGTCCTGTCATTCAACAGTTCTATAACAGTCGGCTTAAACAACTATCACCTTGGACTTTAAAATGGTTTGAAACCCTTCATTTGAGATTTATTTGTCTATTTTACATTTATTGGAGGTAAGTCAAGAGGCTTTTCCAGGGGAGCGTCAACTTAAAATAATAATGTCTGGATACTGCCATACTTTTGTAATTGGGAATGTGTGTATGTGCACGTGTATGTGTGTGTGTGTGTGCGTGTGTATGTGTGTGTGTGTGTGTGTGCGCGCACATGCATCTGTGTGTGTGTGTGTGTGTGAGTGTGTGTGTTTTCGGCAGTTTGTTTTAAAAAGATTTGTTTATTCACAATCTTTTTGACCTGACCCAAGTCTTCTTTCTCCGTCAAGATTTTGTTCCATTGGCTCCCCACCCAGTCCTCCCTCATCTCGGACAGTCGAACACAGTGCCTTTTATGACTTACATGCACAGAGGCCCACAGACAGCTGTACGCACCAGCATTTGTACAGTATGTGGGTCAACTTACTATAAAGAAAATGAGCAGTATCCTGTCTATTACAATCTAGCCAAGTCACATGCAGGCTACATAGGTCAAGCCAGCCATTACCATGCACGAGATGTGGACAAAACGAACCGGTGAATGAAAAGAGCCAACAAACAAGAAGTGAACAAAAGGAGCATTTACACTGCATTCATTTATACAGCTGAATATACACTGAAGCAAAGACATGAAGGCAGAGTCCTACTTATAGGGAATAGAAACTGCAACCTTAGGTTAAAAGGCCAGTTCCTTACCCATTATACTACACTGCCGCCCGTGTAGTAAATGAATGAGCTGTGCAGTTGAGCCTGAATGTAACGCCTTTAGCAGGCAACAAACCTTGTTGTCCATTAATATTTTCCCTAATACTACAGCCAGCTATGTATAAAAAAATCATTTCACAAAGACCACAATGCATATTGAATATCTTTTTTTAGGTGTTGACATTAATTTATTCCAGGTGTTAATAAAATGTATATATTTCACATATTATCTTAATTGCATGAATGAATGCTTTATTTCTTCACTTGATAGGCATTTGTATTTTTAAGCATTAACATGGTAATTTTGCATAACGTATCATGTATGTATGTATGTAATGTATGTATTTGAGATATTCGTAAACTTTGATAACACATTCTCATATAGCCTAATTTAGTATGAACTATGAAATGAAGCTATGCAATATACGTAAATGTGTGCTAAGTATGCTAACACAGCTCATTGTGCTAAATAATATATGCTATCTGACATAACCTATATAATTTGCATGAGATATTGGGAATCCAGCATGACCTTTATCATTTTCAAGCAATTATCATATTTTTGCCACACATGCTGTACATGAGGCTTAAACTACCCAATCTGAAGCCGAAGATATTATGACTTTTGTGACTTGCACAGAGACCAGTTGCTAGTTATCTAACATCAGTAACTACAACTTGTACAAATAAAAGAATTTGCGATAATACAACACTTCTGTTACACTGTTACTAAAAAATTGAATATAAAAAAGAGGAATCTAATTGCAGCAAATCTTGCATCATCACTGTATTTAGCTGAATCATTTTATCCATGACAATTATTCTGTAGCAGGCTACAAGAGTCAGCTATGCAATTAATGTCATTAGACTAGTCAGGCAAATCACTTGTGTATTGTGTCTTTTCATTTCTTTTTGATATCGATGTGGATCCGTTAGAAGTGTTTAAAGACACGTAGCCTAGTTTGTTTCAAATAATATTTAATTGCATTAAAAAGGCTTAATTCCTTCATGTGATATATTTGTATTACTGTAAGTTTCGGAAAAAGAGATTATTAAAAAACAACAAAAGAAACTCTGAAGTGGAGATTGATTGATGTAAGCAGTGGAGTGTCAGGGCCAGGGAGGACTGAAGCCTGGCAAGATAAAGCTGTAGTTGTAAACTGTGTCTCAAGTTCCGGTTACTATGCAACAGGTTAAACGAAAACGGTTTGACATGAAGCTGGACGCAAACAAAGCCCTTCTGATTTTGTTTGCTGATTGCATCTCCTGTTCGGCCACTGACGCGTGCCCTGCGACTCCCATTCTTGCCTTAGACCTTCTAGTTTGTTTGCCCCGTGGTTTTGTGTGTTTGACCATTCGCTCGTCGTATTCGATTCTGTTTCTCGCCTAGCTCCTCTCCTTTGTTTGCTGATTGGATTGCGTGGATTTCGTATTTGACCATTCACCTGTTTTTGACCTCGACTCTTATTTTGCCCTCTGCTCACCGTGTTGTGCCTCTGACCAGTTAGAGTGTTGCCAGCTGGACTACAAATCCTTCCATCCAGATTCTACTTCCTTATTTTGCTCTGTTATTTTTTCTTTGTTGTTTTTGAAGGTTCTCTGGGTGGAATGGTAAATCTCAGTTGGCGATGCGCTGTTCTGACTATTTGTTCTCAGACTACTGACTAAATTGCCCCGAAGTTCAGCGTTCAAAGCCATTCTGTGGCCAGTAACCCTTCAAAGAGTAGCCAGGCTTTAGGTAGTGCTGGATAGGCAGATAGGGAGGAGTTACTTGTCAGTGTGCAGTACCATTTTGCTTACCCTCTCCCCACTCATTTCCCTCATCCTACTTCCTGTTACGGTCTGACCCTAGACCAGGTTGTAACTCCTCATTTATTCAAATAATTTTGCAGCTCTTTTTTTTAAATAATAATAAAAGATGAATGAATAGAATAATAAAAACACAAAAACACAATGCAAGCTTTACAACCATGTTTTTTTTTTCCCCTTCACGCGCTCAATACAAACAGTTTAGAGCATTTGTGAATTCTGTTCAGATCCCACAAACAAACTGTCATACAAAAATTTAGGTAAATCCAACATTGTTTGTGTAAATGCATTTATGAACAATTTACAGTCAAACTCATTTGGCTCACGTTGGCTAAATGAGGCCCATTGTCTCATTAATAACAGAATCGTTTCGAGGACCATGCCAATCATAAATGTGAATCATGCATACAGATGAGTTACTTAATTTTTTTGGCTTTTCTCTCTTCATTACCAACTGAACAAAACAGAAAACACCCATGGTAGCATTCTGTTTCTTAATTTGTTTATTTCCTCCCTAATTTTGAGCACTCTGTCATAGACCGTACATCCTGGGTTGTCACTGCTGTTCACACCCACTGCATGCAGAAACAAAAACATTCCCATCAATTACTGCATCATAACCAAGTAGCATGAAGTCATCTCTGCAGATCGACAGTCTAGTTATTTGTGTATGAGCTGCAGTGCCACATTGAAAGAACTTTTACTGGAGCCTGTTTTTTTGTTTGTTTTAAAAAAAAATAAAAATGTAGATTAAATTATATACAGTGCAGTATGTAGTAATATGATTGAGTGGAAGATCTGCAAAGCTGCCTTGTAACATGTCATGTACTCCAAACTTTGCATTAGGGATTTATGTTTTGTATATTTCATTTTGACTCCGGTTCCACTTTGCAGCTCTACAAAACTCTACATTGCAATGCAATATATTAATATTTGACTAAGGATGGCTTGTAAAGGGGAGAAGAGGAAATGCTCGAATCCACTCCTCTCCGCAGCTCATTTCAGGTTGTGAACGCATTGGGGCGAGAGGCAGAAAAATTGAACAGGCGAATTATTGAGAGGGGGTGGGGGGGGGGGGGGTGCATTATTTATTTATTTATTTCTCAGATAAGATTAACCTAACGGAATCAATCTCTGGAAGGCTCCCTGTCATATCTGGGAAAGCAGAAATCTATACAAGGCAGGTTCCGGGCATTTCTATTTATTTTATTTTATTTTTTTCTACCCGGTAACAGCTAACAGACTAAATTCTTGCATTTGGCCGAGTTTGATTACAAAGCAGGGTATGCAGTGGCTTCTTTATCACTGGAAAACACATCCACCATCCCGCTGTGACTTGTGTTTATACACACCGCCCTCCAACCTTCATAAAGATGAGCAAAAAAAGACTTGATAAAATAAACACAACAGACAATGAGCTGAATGGTATGCTTTGAAAATGGGAAATTTAATTATTCCATTCTAGCAAACTAGCTCGTTTGTACTTTGTGCACCCTCCCTTTGTGAACATAAAACTATGAGTAGCCTTCCATGCTGTTTTATGATAGAGTTTTTTTGTTGTTGTTGTTTTTTTGTGAGAGAAGGGGGGGGTTACCATTTCTTAATACAGAATAATCTTTAAAGATCCTTACATCTGTGCTTGCGGACAACCCTCCGAAACTGTGACCACATGTTTTTCCAGTCGGTTCAAGTTTGAGCTTCCTCGATGGAAGGTCCCCACCACCCGCAGATACAAAACAATCCCATAACACCCTATTTCACCATAGGCATGACTATCTTTTTAACATGAGCATCATTCTTCCCATGCCAGCGTCCCCATGGGTGTGCCATGCCAAAGAGCTCCGTTTCGGTGTCATCTGACGATAGCTGCTGTTCCAGTCGACATTCAGCATCAGACATTACATCTGAAACTCAGTGACATTTGTGTTGTTATCATTCACTTGGCACACAATCGAAAAAGTGGTCAAAAAGAAAGGTAATATCAAACTAGATGGGTATCGTTGTCTTGTCTGCTTTGCACTGGCAGACTTTGTACAGTATTCTTCGTCTTATTATTATTATTATTATTATACAATATCCCTAATGGAAAGAAAGTTTAGTAGGATTGCGATTTGTCTTTGGCATGTAAGCACTGCAAGACTAAAGCAAGGTCAATGATACCCATTTGCCAAATAAAATGTAATGTAGTATAATGCAAGGAATGTGCTTGGGCTGCATATGGGTTTCTGACTTTCCTGTGGGGAATAATCACTCCCATATTAGCATGGCTAAGTGAAAGGAAGGCACAGTGGGGCACATATTCACAGGGTCATGAGGCTAATGAGCATGAGCAACTGCCATGCAGGATCATCACTGACAAGCTCATCCCTGACACAGACTGCCAGCACACTCAGAACACATCCCTAATGCAGACTGCCAGCAAACTCAGAAGAAAAAGAAATTAAAAGACCACCTTCATTTCACTTCAGACACAAGTAATTTCTTTTTCTTCTTTTTAAAAAAATATGATACACCCCATTGTCTGCTCCTTTAAATTAGAATGAAACACAGTTCTTTCTCTCCAGGACAAATCTATATAAAACAGAATGCTGGCTTTCTCACTTCAATGACACTAATGGACTAGGACTGACTAATATGAAACAGCTGATCTACACAAGTGGCTACATTTTCAATTATTTATATTTTTACAAGATAACAAGCAAGTAAAGACATTGACTAACTTTATATTCTATATCTGATACCTACACTTACACCTCAAGATTGAGAACTTCACTGTAACTGTTAACACCAGAGCAGACGTAGCAAAGTATATGAGGCAGGGCTTGGTTTGCGGGAGGAATTCAGGGCAATTAGAAAGACCACGCCTACTGGTTAAGAAGGTACACACCTGGTTTGTGTTACAGGGTTAACCGGTTCAGTATTTAAAAGGGTGCTTCTTTCCACAGTAGATGTTTGAGACCAGAGATCCCCCACAGTGGTGAGGCAGAGAGAACGGCCAGGCAGAAACGAGTTGAAAAGTGACTGTTCATGATTGAATTTATTTTTTCTTTGTTGTTTTACTTTTTTTTTTTTAAACCCAGATCTCGTGAGGGTGACGGGCAAAGGTTATTTTATTTGTTTATGTTTGTGGTTGAGAATGCTCTCTCTCGTTCTTAAAATAAAACCCTGGAGTTAATTAAATTATAGAGACAAGCTCTTCTGTCTCTATAAGGGTGGTCACGGCATGTGACAGTATATTATATGTTGGCCAAGATGTTGAGCTAGTTGTGTGGCCATCTTCAGTGCAATCCAGTGTGCATTTTCCTAAATAAATCTGTGGTTAGGGGAATGGAATATGACACTCCATTGTCTGCACTGTCTAAATACCAGGGATTATTCTTGTAGGTGCCCCTTGTGCACAGTATGACCACATGACGCATTTATGATGTACCTAATCCTCCCCAAGGTAACACTCTCCATGCGTTGAAGTCAAAACTTCACTGAGTCAATAGCGGTTGGCAAGAAATTCTATTCAAACAAGCAGCCTGATTGGTGGTCAAATAGCCAATCCAAAGGCTAACAACTGGTCAACTGAAAAATAAAATTATTTTTTTGGGATTGGGGGGCGTGTGGTGGGATGGTGCTGTGCTTTTCAGTGATTCCAAAACTCTGTGACTGCTATGGTGGACTTTATCTATGTGCCTGTTTACTGGTTGTGAAATACTGCAGATTTGTCCCCAGGTTCTGGGGAGGCACTCATTCAATCACTGGGTGAGTGAGGCACCTGGACTTTTAAATGTGTCATTTATATTTATAGGGCTACTCAGACAAAGCCAGAAATCATTCATTGTGGGCTCTGTTTTAAAGGCACCACTATATTTGAGCATTAGCAACTGGCCGAGCGTCCACAGGTGCGAGCGGGTTAATGCAGACGCACAACACCTCCAGTCGTTTCCATCTTTTAACAGGCACAGAATTGAGTCAAGGGAGCACGGCCAATTACTGATTTGAAATCCGGGTTACAAAGGTCGGAAAAAGTGTTGGCAGCGCAGTTTTATTACTTGCATTTCGAGCTAATTAAGATCTTGCAAATGGCCCAATGACTACTTGCTTAGACATGAATGAGTCGTGGCTAACCTGGTGAATTTAAAGGCAGTTAGACAGGAAGTCACTACTTTGTATAATAATACATACACATGAAACCAGTATAAAAGCAAAGCAAAGAAGCTAATGTTTTGATGCAGGGCTTTTATTTTGAAACCAGCTGGTGGTATACAGCCTGTTCACGAATGGTGTTTGATTTATTGACTGATTGATTGATTGATATATCCAGATCACTTTGATTCTTGTCGTCGGCGGCACATCTTTATCCTGGGAGTACAAAATTGACATGTCAGCCGTTACCATCCATCTCTGTCTATCTTCCACCATTTACCACAGATTCAGTTATAAAAGTTGGCTTTGTTTTTAACAAGATGTGTAGAGAATGGGCGGGAAATCTGAGGAATGAGTCTTAGTTCAGGATGCATACATTATTAGGACGGTAGCGGGATTCAAGGGAATATTCTCCAAGGGCTATTGCTAACGGATGCTCCAGCTAAGAGTTTATACCAATGCAGCTTGTTTGTTTTTTGAAGTGGGTCAGAGTGCTTTATCCCTGAATTCAATCAAAATAAACAAGTCATCTTAAGATAAAGTCCTATTCGATCAGAAAACCAATCTGTACAAAGATTAGCCTAGTGCCTTTCCCCTTGAGAATGCTTTGTGGTGAAGATCAAATCCAGAGGTCATTTTGTTGTTATATGGTAACGGCTTCATCCAGGATGGTGTGATTTTGAGCGACAAAATTACACTTTAAAACTTAAAACCACTTGGAGGTTTTGATATAATCAAGGATTTCATTTTATGTTTATGTTTTTAATGGTTCAAACATCCATTTAATGGTCCACTTATACAATCCTCAGCTTAATGATATTTAAATGGTAAATGGACTGAATTTATAAAGCCCTTTACAATTGATGCCTCTCATTCACCCACTCACACACCAACGGTGAAAGGCTGCCATGCAAGGTGCCAATCAGCTCGTTGGGAGCAATTAGGGGTTAGGTGTCTTGCTCAGGGACACTTCGACACGCCCAGGGTGGGGGATCGAACCGGCAACCCTCCGACTGCCAGACAACCGCTCTTACCTCCTGAGCTATGTCACCCCCTGTTTACATATGAACGGTGTAAAGGGATATTATTATTATTATTATTATACACTATCCCTAAGGGCAGTCCATACTAGAGCAATGATTTTACCTACGTTTAGCCTGTAAGTACTGCATGGCTAAAGCAAGGAATGCTTACAAGGAGTGCAATTAAATACCATGTCATAAAAGGTACACACTGTACTGTTCAAGAACATCACCAATATTAATAAAGTGTCAAACACAACCACAAGTAGCTCTTGCTTGGGGGATAATTTCTCCATATTAGCATGGCTAAGTGAAAGGAAGGCACAGTGGGGCACATATTCACAGGGTCATGAGGCTAATGAGCATGAGCAACTGCCATGCAGGATCATCACTGACAAGCTCATCCCTGACACAGACTGCCAGCACACTCAGAACACATCCCTAACACAGACTACCGGCAAACTCAGAAGAAAAAGAAATTAAAAGACCACCTTCATTTCCCAAACCATTTTGGACACAAGTCATTTATTCTTCTTCTTCTTCTTTTAAATATGATACAGCACAATGTCCGCTCCTTTGGATCAGAATGAAATCACACAGCTCTTTCTAATCTATCTAAAAGCCTCACAGACTGCTTGCTTTAGCACCTCAATGATGCTGATGAACTGGGACTGACTGACACGAAACAGCAGATCCACGCAGATCGAGGGCAGGGGAAACTGCACAGCTTGTTGTTTTGATTGAATGGGGGAGTGCGGCTTGTTGTGGAAGGCGAGTTCGCCAACGCATTAGGGCCAATGTAGGGGCCAGTTCATCCCTAATGCCAGATATCTCCAACTGCCAGCAGAGAAGAGTTTTTTTTTTTTTTTTTTTTCTTGCTTAAATCCAATTAAGCCTCTTCGGGAAGCCCTCAGTTTCCCATTAGGTGCGTACAGTGAGAGAAGAGGGAAGAAGAGGGAGAAACCACTGAACCGGCACCTTCTGAGAGAGGGAAGTAGTCCGATTACAGGGGGCAAAGAAGCTTCCGGACTCGGAGCCTGACTCTGCATTCGGAAGATGAATAAATGCCACCAGCGCTCATACACTGACAGAGATATTAGATGTGTATTTAAGAGGTAAAGCCGTTTGAAATTTTCTCTGCTAAGTTGACGTTCTCGCCGCCGTGTGATGAGGTTCTCTGAATAATGTGCTTACGCGTGCCTTTTGTTCTGAGGCCTTTTAAAAATGGTACAGGATTAAGGTTAGCATAATTCAGGACACGCGGTGGGGATATGAATATCACGAGCAATAATGAATATCTTTTTAAACTATTCAACATAATATGGTGAAGCAGAGAAGCTGATTGCAGTTGCTCCTTCATAATTCTGATAGGCCACTAAGGTCTGTTCAAGATGTAATCCTGTTCTCCATGCTGTACGAAGTTTGTATAGTTTGGGGGGGGGGGGGAACTAACAAAATAAAAAACGTGGTATTGAGCATGCTGTAAGTGTCAAGTGGTGTGGTGGGCAGACGATATCAGATAAAAACTAATGTGTCACGTAGACCGCTATGTCTAGCCTAACCGCACAATAAATCAAAGCCCAGTGAATTATGCTGCTAGGGGCTCAGGCTTCCAAATGAGTAATGGGGGCTGGGTTCACCATTTTGGGTGTTGTGAGAACATTAGGAGGCTTGCACTACGAAGAGCACCAGGATCCCTGGTTCCTTAGATAATTAACGCGTCAACAGCTAATTCTGACGTAGAATAAGGACATTGTAGTGTGTGGCACATGAGGCATGTTATTTATGAATTTATTTATTTATCTTTCTATTTATTTGTTCGTTTATTTGTTTATTCATGAAACAGAGCTGTAAACATGGGCGTGGCTGATTTAAAAGTCCATAATTGAAAAACTGTGTAGGACTAAGAAAAGCAAAAATAAACTGGCCATAACAATCGACTTCCTGCCCTTTGAGTCTGAATCAGACAGGAAATATGAACGTTTTTTGGACATTTGTTGTTATTTTTAATAATGATTAATCAATGCTTCTGCAAAGGAATGATGATGAGGGAGCGGCTCGAGATTGACGGCCTGTTCATCAGGAGATGACAGCAGCTCGAGAAGCTAAGGCTGTGCAAAGATAATCAAAACTAATTTTAACATTCTGCGTTAAAAAGCGTCCCAGGGTCCTCCTGTTTCCACAGCACCTTCCCTCGAGCTTTTAAACCAGAGCTGTGCTGCTTCGGAAGGTGTCAGGGGGTCACCTGTTTGACAAAGATAATCACAAATCTATGAGTCCAACCATTCTGGCCTCTGGCCTTTTCACCTGAGGGGGCACTGGGGGAAGGGAGAGGGTGTATGTTCCATAATAACCCCGGTAACCTTAATCTCTCCTATAGCGGCCTAAAAATACTGAACCTCGTTCGCTGTCCAATGAAGACATACAGCTCGATGCAAAGGCTTTGGACAGTGACACGATTTCCGTTGTTTTAGTTGTTCTGCACTCCAGCACATTGGCTTTAAAATAAAACAATGAATACGAGGCTAAAGTGCCGACTGTCCGCTTCACTTTGAGGGTCTTACATCCATATCGAGTGATGTGCGTAGTCCAGATCCATTGTCCCAATACTCTTGCGTTTGGGTGTGTGGTCTATAAATAATCAGGTTATAGCGAGTTGGATACGAGAAAAGGAGAGCATGATTGAGGGAATCTGCTCAGAATTTGACACCTGTATAAATAAAAGAGAGATTGAGTAAATCAAATAAATTAATCCCTGGATGAAAAGGATTTGTCTCGGTGTAACTGATAGGACATCAATAATTTTCCAAAATGTAAACAACTTAGCCAGATGATGTGATGGGGATTATCCAATTCCAGCTCATAAAGGGAGATATGATCATGATTTTTAATAGATTTTAATCTCGCATTTTCTAAAGCAGTTTATTCCGAGTTTATTTATGCAGTGCAGCGAGTAAGTATTTGGCGAGTGACACAATTTCCGTTGCTTTGGCTCTGTACTCCAGCACATTGGATTACTTAACTGAAATTCATTACACAAGATAGACAATGCATTTGCACTGTAAATTAAATGTGCGTTTTCAGGGTTTCTTGAAGCCAGAGAGTCACACCGATGGGAGGGACTGGGCGGGGGGGGGGGGGGGGGGGCAGGTGCTTACCCTCCTTCTGTCCCAGTTTCAGGGGTGGCTGGCTTTTCCTTGCAACACTGTTAAATGGACACATTCCCAGTGAAATGGGGAGGGTAGGTTGTTATAAGCTCTATAAAATTATGATGAAACATTCTCGTATTATTGCGTCCGATACCCAAGCGAGGCCGTCGCAGATGAAATAATGGCATATGGACGCATTCCAGCAAAGCTTCTGCGTTTTCTTCTTTTTTTTTAATAAGTGAATGAATCAGGCTTTAAACTCTTGTATGCTTGACAATAACCTGAAATCATCCTAATCTCTGACACAGCAGGTTTTTGATAGCTCTGTAAAAACTGAACATCGTTGCCGCAGGCAAGGTGACAGGGATAATCATCCACCATAATTCACGTTTAATAACTAAATGTCAGGGGGCCGGGTGGGGTGGGGGTGGGGGTGCGGGTGCGGGTGCGGGTTGTCCTTGCTACAAACTCTTTCAACTATCTAAGATTTACCAAGATGGAGACCATTTTGGCCCTGAAAGCTTGCCTTTGACGCAAGCACAAGACACCAGTGAGAGGAGAGAACCCCCCCCCCCAACCCGCAGTGCTCTGTGTGCGATTGGGTTATGACAGTAGTGTGGAAGCAGCGATGCTATAAATAAAGTTCTACGTATATTCCCCCGCTCCCCTTTATGAGAGTAATCAAAGATGCCGCACTCAGGAAGTTGGTAAAATGCACCATTAAACTGAAACCAATAACCCAAAAGGCTTTACCACCAACCATTACTGCTACTACTCCTGGTATCAATTTGCCAAATGAGGATTGATGACCTGCAGTCGTGTTTTATCTTTCAGGTTATGGAGGAAGGACACGTACACATTCGCTTAATTATAGACTCTGTGGTGCATCCTTCAATTGTATTCTTATGCAAAGACGTTCCTGTGCCATATATTTGCATGATGGTGGCATGTTCATATGCTTTGCCTCTCCTCAATCCACAGGGGCATAAATCTCTTGAAAGCTCAGTTGCGTGGAGAGAGAAAAAGAGAGAAAGATCGCATAACTCAGGGCCAGAATAAATGCTGGTAAGTGTTGATTAAATAGTAAAATCCCAACAAATTTACGAGTCCTAATATTTTAAGTTGATAGCGTTTTGAATTTGTTACAGATTTTTTATGGTCTCTACTGTCTGCCAGAGAGTACATGTGGAGGGTGAATCAGCTTTTGATTTATAGTTTTGGACAGCTGATTTTGTCTTGTGAGAGAATACGATCTGTTCTCCTGATTTTAATTAAAATTCTCCCATTGTCTCTTCATTGACATATTGGTTCTTCGAATACTGCACAGTTAATGAGATGCAAGTTAACGTGACACCTTTTTTGTCTTTTAGAAGAGCGGGTTGTATGTTCCGTGGACAAAAAAAGCAGCACCACAGGATTGTGTCACAGTAGCACTACAAAAGTGTAATGCTTGATTTAGCCTGGATAACATGAAAACAAGGTTTGAAATTAACTCACACATCACTTACACATCGGACTAAGGCTGTTTCATAATGATCTGTTATCCATCAATGGAACTAAGTCATTTTTTGGAATGGATACCAGCTCAAACAGTAAGATAAAATAATGGATGCACAGCTAAAGGAAGATGATCTCTGTTGTGGAAAATCATCTCAGTCTGGCCCAGCTGCACTGGGAGATCTTTGAAGTGTAGAACAGGAAGACATTCAAAATATCCTATATATCCTTTGTATATTGTGTATATCTTTGATTTGCTTTTTTTAAAATAATGGTGTCTTACAAGCCCATGCAGGCTGGGCATTTTTATGATGACATCGAATAAAAAATAAAAATCAATCAAATCAATCAATCTAAATATCCTACGTAATGGTTATATATGTTAATCTAAGCTTTATGGGAATATATACAATTCTAATTTGTATTAATGGATGATGCATCAGCATTCGATACAAATCCTTTAAGGGAAATATCGATATGTGAGAACATGCCCTGTATTCATGCTACAGCAGGAAACAGCGTAGACATACGCTCGTAACTAGGTGACCATGATTCCATAATACGGCGAACTCATTATGTGGGTAACCGGGAGAGACGGGGCCTTTTCCCCACGGGCTCCGCGCTGGCGACCGCGTGCCTAACTGCCGGCTCCATTAAGCGACCGCTGACTCAGCGAAATTTCCCCGAGCCCTCGGCATACCTAACGTCCAGGCGAGGAACGCGACGCACTAAATTACACCTCCTGTCCGCGGCGCTGTAAAAAAAAAAAAAAAAAAAAAGGGTCGTCATGTAAATAAATAAATTAGCGAGTGAATGCGGGAGCGCGGAAGGGGGGCAGATTAATTAAACGGAGGGCTGTGTGCGCCGGACGACCCGGAGCGAACCCTGTTAATTTAATGGCGTCGCGTCCGGCGCCACGCCCGCGGCGCGTTATGAAGACGGATCGGCGTCGCTCGCGGGCGTCGGCGCTCGCACGCGGCGGTGGAGATTCATCGCGCGCGGGTCACGGGCCTGATCCAATCACAGTGGACAATCGACACGGCCCCGCCTTCTCTCGCGCACATGCGCTCCGCTTGCACTCTGAGGCAAATTTAGAATTTTAATACAGTTTAATATAGAAGTTATTCGTCTAGAGGTTTTACACATACAGGGTAGATGACACATTGGATATATGTATAATGCTTTTACATATTTTACATATTAAGCAAGCATACATACGTACATACATACACAAACACACACGTGCACACGCACACACACCATATGTGTGTACTTTCTCTTACAGAGCACAGTTAAACCTGCTGTTGCAGAGAATCAGGGTGCAAATTCCCATGATGCAGTTGGAAGACATGGTCTCTCATTGGTGGGAGTCTAAAAGGCCAGGCGCAATGTCAGTAATTGTTTCATATTGTAAGCAGACCGCTGAGCCTAACCGGTAAGAAAAACCCATGAGGGTGTTTGCAAGCTGAAGTTTGCCTAATTATTTACGTTCTCTATAATGTGTTCGTGTTTTTTTCTCACTGTAAATTTGTATTATCATACAAAAAAGACATAGATATACGTTTCGGTATAAATGGTCAAATACAGTTAATCTACTGAAAAACCCTTTTAATTGCACATCAAGGTCTCTTTTTTTTCCAACTGATTGCAGGAACGGTTGAATTGCAAATGAACTAATACTCTGTTATATTTGAATGTATTCATGTTGCAGGTGTTCTTGCACAGAGTGACTTTGCAAGGCGATATTAATTAGCACATTGCCATCAGACGCACAAACACATTTCACAGCAAATGCCAAGGACACATCCTCACTCATTCTGCACTTCCTGTTGACGACAAATAGATTTTTTGTGCGCGCAGACAAAGGTATTGCTTTTTGCATTTTTACAGGTGTTTTGTCGTTCGTTATAAACTTAGGGAGCGTGTGCAAATTCACTCCAATAAATTCGACTGCAGGTTCTACACCTTTATCACCTCACGTGTATCCCTTCTCAACTGGATCAGAGTCACGGAGCAGCCAGTAACATGATGATTCAGTGCCTCAAGACATACAGAATATATACTCACATCGTAGTAATATACCTTAATAATGATGTGCGACAGCAATTTAACCGTAGATGACTGTGCTCACACGGTACCTTGTGACAGAGAGAGACCAAATGACTGACCTCTAAAAGGTGTAAATGTAATGTGATGCTCAACATTCATATGTGTGATCATAATGCAATTCGATTTCAACCCCATCTGTCCCATGGGTGATATATACGTATATATATGGTTATGAAATCATATTCTGCTAAAACAGACTATACATAGACATCCCATATCTCACTTGAATGTGCTAGATGTTGTTTCAATATATCTTGTAGACAGTTTTTTTTTTCTTTCTTGTAAGTGAAACATAGACTCTGTGGTCTTGTGACTAAGTGATAACCTGCAGTAAATGTGAAATGCCAGGAATGTTTCCAATGAATATTTATAGAATCTGAAAAAATAAATCTTCACACACAATATTTAGCTGGGTTGTGTGAGCACAAACACACGGGTGATGCACATCAGCCACCAGGGACCAAAATCAAGTGGTCCTCGAACCCCTGCCCCACCGAGCCACTTAAAGAATTTAATGCAAACAGACACTTCAAGCTTCGTGTCACACCGTCCATGGCAGTGCGAGGAGAGGACAAAGCGTGCTCTCCACCCATAGCCCCAATCAGAGGTCACGCAACAGGGGCCATTCTGAGCGTGTTTGGAGCTGGTCCCAACCCCATACTCCAGGGACACCTCCAGTATGCTTTTACGTTTTAACCCCCTGGAAAGTATGTTCAAATTAGCGCTTGTGTTGGTTGCATTCAAAGGCAAAAACAAACAAAAAAAGTGTTTGTGAGGATAATTTCCTCTGCTTTCCTGTGATTGGTCCCATGGGTTTGTTGTTTTGGCATAATGGTGACGTGAGCACAGTACTAATGCACGTTGGGTGCAGTGAACAAAATTCAAGTTAAATTAGATCATTTTTGCACCCTGTTCAAATTAAGCTGACACTTATCCCTGAATGACATTCACGATGACGGACAAATGGTGATGACACATAATTCTCACAGACCACGTTTACATGCATACTGTGCTTCTGGGCAATGGTTCTTCTCCCGGTTAGGCCAATATTCCAAATGTGCTGGTCATCATATGACCCTAATATGGTCATCATATGACCCTAATATGGTCGTCATGTTATCCCAAATAAACCCGGTAGAGAACATGTCCAGACTTCTCCACTAACTGCAGTGTTTGAGAGAGACGTTCACTTTTGCACTGTCTTGCGTTTTATTTTTCAACTTATCTTTCAACTTGCAAAATGGCTTATTGTGAAAATCCATTCTCAGGATTCTTTTCTGTCTCCTCTGAAGTCACCAATGGCGCGGTGCTTTCTTTTGTCAGTCCAGAAATCACATTAAGGCTCACTCTTTTCATAACCGAGAGATAAAAGTGCATATTGTATGCACATAGATAGAGAAATATTCATTGACTTAATCAAACATGAAAAATGTACATTATAGACACGAGAGAACAAAGCACAAAATAACGGTAAAGGTTTAAGCTATCAGTCATGAGAAGCTGCTGTTTGTTGGACGAAACAAAAGCAAAGGTGAGCAAAGAATAAGCGTATTGTTTTGAGTTTTTTTTTTTTTCTCCCCTCTCAAAAAATTTCTAATTTTCAGTTTATTCAACATCGAGTTTGAGTCCTCCAAACCTCCTTTTGAAATCCACCGTTGAATCCCACGCACCTTTCCTCTAAAAGGGATCACACGGTTTTCTTCTTCTTTTTTTTTAATGTAGCCAAAGGAAAAAAAACACCAAGGTTGTGCAATAAAGTTAATCTAATCTCATGCTCTGATGTCATTTAAGCGTTTCGTCCTTTTTGTGTCATTCAGTCAACGCAGCCAAATACGCTTACGGTTCGTACCTAAAAGGAAACATAAAATAAAATATCATTTAAACCAGAAATGCTAGTAACAATGACTTTGATTCATACTGCACCTTTCAGGACCTGAAAGCCTACAGTGCAGGGAAGAATCTCACCGCCTCCCTTCAGTCGCGCCCCCATCGCATCATCTGGCCTCGGTGGTGAACAACTCTGACATTATATAATACCGTCGGTTACCTTCGCTGCTGACAGCGACAGATATGAAGTAGCTGTTGTCATCACAACAGGGCTCACGGAATGTTCCGGAAAGGCCAAGCAGAGGGCACGAGCGGCGTTTGTCACCGAGTGGCTGATTCAGGCGGGGGACAGGGACTAATAAAGTATATTTATTTACCTCCGCATCAATCACCATCGCCTGTGTACGTTTTGATATATATTTTAAAGCAAATTACCCGAGAGGGTCCCCAAGTTACTGCATGACAACATAAGAGACCTGGAAGACACTCTGCTTCATGGACTACTGGCCCACGTGGCCCCTGCTTCACAACCACAGTGCCAACTGTCAGCTTTTCATTTCCCACAGAATATAAAAGCCATTTTATGTTTATTTCCCCCTGCTGTGTCCCTTATTGCACACTTTAACGCTGCACTGTTATTTAGGCAGTTCTTAGAAACATCATTATTGCCAAATATACATATTTGATGTACATACAGCTCTAATTGGAGGGTATTTGCATCCATATCAGGTGATTCGTGTAGGTGTTCTTTATACACATAGTCCCCCAATTTTTCGAGACCAAAAGTAATTGGACAACCGTGTGTTGCTGCATAATTCGTTCAAGCACTAGAAAGCTAACTAAAGGCTTGTTGCTGTTGACTCTCAACATGAGGACCAAAGAAGTGTCAATGCCAGCAAAGCAGGCTATCGTGAGGCTGAAAAATCTGAATAAAATTATGAGACATACTCCAAAACATCGGTTGTGTCAAAATCAGAAGTTTGACACATTGTTAAGAAGCAAAAGCGTGTACTGGATGACAAAAAAAAACTTTCATTTGTGAGAGAAAAAATATACCCTTTTCAACTGTCAGACAAATCAAGAACACTCTCCAGGATGTAGCCATAGATGTGTCAAATATTAAAATAAGAGAAGACTACACTGACATAACCTCAGAGGGTTTACTGCAGGATCCACAAACAGAATGGCAAGATTAGAGGTTACTAAAAAAGTACATTAAAAAACTGTAGTCTTGGGACAATGGACAGTTAAAATGAGTATTAACCTGTACTGAAGTGATAGAAGGAGGAAAGTGTGAAGAAAGAAAGGGACTACTCATGATCCAAAGCACCCCCTCATCAGTGAAACATGGTGGAGAGAGTGCTATGGCTTGGGCATGTATGGCTGTTACTGGAACTGCCTCACTTGTCTTTATTGATGATGGTGATGATGATGATGATGATGATGATGTGTGTGTGTGTGTGTGTTACATGTTAGGGAATTTGAATGAAAACAAATGGATTACTTAACGGCGTTGAGGAGTAATAAGACCATAAGCCAGTAAGGTAGCCATTTTTTTCCCCCAACCACTTGACTTCCTTGACATTAATTGGCCAGTTGAACAATCTGTGCTATGTGCAGCACGGTCTGTTGCTGTTTACAGAAACACAGCTTCTATCTTTAGATAGATAGGAGGAAAAAAAACAGTGTTTGTTTAAGTAAGAAAGATTCTTCAAACATTTAATGCAAGGGTGCTGATTCAGAAGCTAATTTTACTCACAGCAGTGAACATATGTGCCTTTGCTCATAATTGAGCGAGCAGCGCTCCATACAACAAGCTAATTATGTCTCTAACCAGGAGGGTTCAAGCGATCTCTCAGCGGGCTCCGTGCTGGCGACTGCGTGCGCATAACTGTCGGCTCCATTAAACGGCTGTTGAGTCAGCAAAAAAAAAGGGAAAGAAAAAAAAGCACAACGTCCTCTGGGCCTATGAAACTTCCCTGACGTCAAAAAAAAACGAGAGAAGCCGCGCCAAGGAAAGAAACGGCCCGGGATGCGCTGGCCAATTAAGGGCGGCCGTGAACGGCGAGAGGAACCCGCCGAGAGGAACCCGTCGGGAGCGCGCGGGTTCCGGGGGCCTGTCAGGGATGACGGACGGTGAGAGTAAACATCCGCGCGCGCACGCGGCGGCCATTTCCCCCGCGCTCATTAGCGCGTTAGATGACTGCGGCCGCGTCGGGGAGAGGAGGCGGACGAGTGGGCGGGCGGAGGTTCGGCGCTGCGCCGCGCGGCGTGGCGCTAACGAGGGCTGTCAGCTGGCGGTTTTACGTTCCCACGGCGACGGGAGGGCTTCCTTCCTCCGGCCCCTCCGGGGCGCTCGGGCTACCGAGAGGCGGTAACGGTCTCGACGATCGGGAATCTGAGGACGTCAGGCGTCAAAGGGGGTCGCCGCGCGGCTGGACGTCCGCACAGCGGGCGATTTAGTTCCCCCTTACATCCGACACAACTTTAGATATGAGGAAATGCATTCATCTCCATCACAAGCAGGGTTCCAATGACTCTGCTCTTCAGTAATTGGAGCCCTGCTTGTGATAGAGGTCTGCGGGGGGGGGGCATCTGTGAGATGGCAGACAGGGTTGTGTTGCGATCTTTGGGGGTGCTCAGGTTCACTATTACAACTCCTATGTTCACGTAAAGCCTAGAACCCCCATAAGCCCCACCCCACCACCCATAATTTGTTTGTATCCTGATGATAATGTGTGGTGAGAGTTTAATTCCTTTACGGGCTTCCTTTGAGGTTGCTTTTCTGTGCATGGCAGCTTAAATGGACTGGCACAGACATACATGCCTGATTGGAGTGCACGTAGAAGGGGAAGAGTCTCAGTATTTCATGTTTATGCGCCAAACTAAATAATATGCAAGGTAAATGGAAAAGAAAGATGAAAGGACCACTTATAAAGAGAATTTGTGACTGTGTCTCATGTTGTGAATGGTGGGGGGGGGGGCTGTTTGGTGAAGGGGGGGGGTGCGGTTCAGAGCTCTGGACCATTCATGTTTTGTTCACATTTTCCCAACTGACAAGTGGCAGATCAAACGCCTTTAAAATTTGGCAAATTTTGCACATTCTCGAGAACTACAAGCTGAGAACTGCAATTCTGAGAAAGTGAAAATGGGTTATTGTCACATCATGAGTATCATTACGCTGTCATCTTGATGCCATTTCATTCTGATGAGAGGATAACATGGCATCGCTTACCATGACTACACTATAAACTTTAATATTAGACTACGTAACTTTCAAATCAACATCAGCTGTTGCGCTGAACATTTACATTATTTTAAAAGATCATTCGTTGGCTAATTTTACCACAATAATATTTTAAATCCAAATAGACAGGTTTCCATTGCCTTAATCATACATGAATGGAAACATCTTTCTATCCCCATTTCACAGTTTTACATATATGTTCACAAGTACAGTTTTGTTTGAATTGGTTTTCTCTACTCCGATAGGAATGAAACCACATAGGATCCAGAGCAATGTTGGTGTGTTGAGAACACTGTCATCACATAGGACAAATGAGAACACCATGGCACTTATTTAAATGTATATTTTTTCTTGTTATTTTATTTATTCTTTTCTGGAATCCAAACATATTCCATATTGCAATACTTCTAAACACATTATAACTTTGACACAACTGTCATCCTTCAATGTCACCTCATTATGTAGAAAATACACATGTAATATAAAACAAGTGAAATCAATAACATTAACAGCAACAACTAAATGTTTTTTTTTTTTTTTCCCCACTATGATCCCAGGCCAACCATTAGCAATGTCCAGTATGTTGGGCGAGTTTTTATTGATGTTAATAAACATAGCCTCATAAAATTAATCTGATTAACAATAACATAACCATAGTATGGCTTTACACGCCACTGTAATTATATTTACCCTCCGGCTAATTAAACCTGAAGTGGCTGAGTTAGATTGCGTTGAACTTTGCATTGCGTCAGTTATGGCACGCACGCAATTAAAATAACGACCTTGTACATACAGAACATGTGCATTCCTTTCCAGATGCAATGTTCCGGGGTAATTGTTAATATACACTTTAATGAGAGAACAGCTCACCGCAGAAGCAGTTTTCTGATTAAAAGGTATTCAACGTAAATTTATGAAAATCAATCATTTTTCAAGTCATGCCATCATTCATTTTTGCTGATGACTTACTGCGTGCACCCACACACACATACATATACATATATACTGTACATATATAAACACTGATTTACTGATTTCTAAAAAGTAATTAAAATAGACATTTGATTGTATGTTTGTTCTGTACGCGAATGTCCTCTTCATACTGTATGTTCTTCATTACTGAAAGATGTACAGACATTTATTATGATGGAATTAAATTTCTTCAGTTTTGTTTTTTAAAATTAGCAATGAATAAATATATTAATACCAATAATAATACTAATAATAATACTACTACTACTACTACTAATAGAAATAATAATAATAATAAATAAATAAATAAATAATCTGTCATTTGGAATAATAGGTGTGCATGTCCAGCACTTACTTATCCCATGAATAATTGTGTTTATTTAATGGCAGTTTAAACTTGCAAATATAAATAATTTCTTGCACTGGAGTGATCGTCGCGCGGACTGTTTGGAATCACAGGAAGCGCTAGCTCTTTCTCGCCGCCGCGGCCCGGCTCCCTGGCGGGCGTGAACAAACGGCGGCGCGTACGCGTGTGTCAGGCTGTTCACCTCCCCCTCCGTCGCCCGGGCTTCCGTTTCGTTACGGAGCGCTGGAGCGCGCGCCGTTCGCGCGGAAACCGAACAAAAGACGTCCGCAGTGTCCGCGGAGGAACAAGCGACCCAATCAAGAGAAACGGCTTCATTTAGTTTATTTATTTATTCATGTGTTTGTTCATTCATTCATCTATTCAGTGACCAAGGGGGGGTGCGTAACAACCCTAACCTTTAATCAGTTGTTTTGATTACTCCTCTCCTCCACCCCTGCACTCTCGACTCTAGAGTAGAGGAGGCTAATCTTATCCGACGTGGGGGCAGTTTTTTACCGTAGCCCAACTCTAAGACATCCGATTCGCCTAATTAACTGATCATGGTCTTCAATCAAGACCTTGATAAGTAGAATCGGATGCCGTAGTGCTGGGCTAGTACAAAAGACTTCACCCACGCAGGCCCTTTCTGTATAAAATTGGACACCTCTGTTCTCAAGACTACTTTGTCCACCTTCATTATATAACGCTATTAGGTGAGATTTGCTTTATGTTTGAATTTTCAGACAGGGTGAACTGTTACAGACGTTGATAGGAGAGCTAGCATGACTTTGTTACAATGAGAGGTGGAGGTAGGCTTGAAGCTGGCCAGAACTTATGATGGTCGCACATCGGTAGGGCAGCAGTGTGTCCGTGGTTTAGGAAGCGGACTCGTAAACAGAGGGGTTGCAGGTTTAATTCCCAGCCGATGAGTCGTCACAATGCCACTTAATGACCACCTGCATAAATGACTGATTTGGCATATGTAACGTGTTATCCAAGTGACCTTGACAGGACTATACCCGCAACAAATAGTGTATGACATCACCGCTCTCTCTTTCTCTAAATGCATGCATGTTTTTAAAGGAAAGACATATTTATTTCAGTTAGTTGTACGATGGATAAACAATGTACAGCTAAAGAAATGCAAGCAGCGCTGGAGCCGTCTTCAGATCATCCTGCAGCCAGACGAAACACCACAGTTTATCACATTTCGTCTGTCTGCTCACATAGTTTTACTTATTTTACAGATACAAAAAAATGAAGAATCAATAAGAATCAGATACATGTTCTCTTGCTTCTCTATTCAGTACAGCTTCTGTAAAAGCCCTTAAACAAAAAAATAAAAGTGTCATATAAAAGGCATGAGAATTTCTGGGCATTTTTCAGAGCATTGAAACTGCGGTCTTTAGTTGCTGTCAGTGCCCTTGATTTGGGGCGGGGGGGGGGGGGGGGGGGGGCGTGTTTACTGACAGACCACGTCTGCTTCAAAATGTGACCTCAGATTTCCTCCAGCCTTACAGCTTCGGACCGCTGTCCCGGTGATTCATTATGGTATTTTTTGTCCAGGAGACAGTCGGCTCCTAAGGCTATTCCTTGACCCAGGTGCGACTGCATCACTCCGTACAGCTGAGGGCGAAAGCGGGAATGTCCGAGCTTGGGCGAACTCGGCGAGGAACCTGCAGGCGGCAGTTCTGTCCCCCTCTCTCCTGTAACCGGAGGATAAATACTTGTAATTAAAATAAAATGTAATAAAATGAAACAGCCTCTCTTCAAGCAGTAAGCTGATACCTGACGAATGTTTCTCCACACTCTGCCAGGCCTCCGTGTGAACATTACAGGCATTTAACCGATTATTATTATGTTATCCAGAGCAACGTACACAATGTTTTTTACATTGCATCCATTTATATATAGTGAAGCAATGCAAGTTAAGAACCTTTCCCATGGGTACAATGGCAATTTCCCACCCTGGGAATCGAACATGCGATCGTTATGTTACAAAACCAGTTCCTTGTACTACACTGCCCATTATACCACCCTGCCGTGTGCGAGTCGCAGAGCCAGGCGCATTGCGGTAAGGATGCCACTACCGAACGCGGGAGAGCGGGAAGAGCAGGGCCCGGACCGGGTCCCAGCTGCTGGGCGCCCGGCTCCGCGAATTAACGAAAGCGCACCAGAGTTTAACCGGCTTCTGATGATCAGACCGAGCGCAGAGAGCGTTTCAATGACATCACACTCTTCTCCTGTTAAAACATGAACGTAGTCATGACAACATTTACGCATCTGCAGGTCTGCAGTACCATTCCCAGAGAATTAAAGCAATAATAATAATAATAATAATAATAATAATAATAATAATTTGAATCATCCAATTAAATTGGGAATGTTTTTTTCCTCTGCAGCTGTTGGGGGAGGTATGGAAATGAGAGGCCAGGGACCTGATGGGAGGAGAGAGGGTGTCGAGACACAGCTAGCGATGCCAAACGATGATGGTAGTTTGAGGAGTCACGCGGATAAATGTTTGCTTTACTCCCTTATAAATTCTCATAAAGGCACCTGAAGGTCAATATTTCTCTTTCTAATGAAGATTCCCTGTGCGGCGGGAATTAGAAATATGGTCCGTGTGAGGAGGGAAAGGGCAACTCGTTAATCTAGCCTAACAGGGAGAGCGAGCCCCATCGAAAAAGCGCCTATTATTAGCGTCTGCCTCGGCCCTTCGCATAATAATCCTCTCTGATGCCTGCAGGCTCGGCTACTGTATACCGGCCGTGATCGTGCCATTCCAGTGCCATCCGATACTGTCTGCGCTAATACTGCTTTGCCGTCTGTGGTACGTTAACGCCATTCCGGTAGCGGGCGCCGTGGGGACCGAGCTTCATATCGCTGATGACCTTTCTAGCGCGGAGGAAACCCCCGCATCGATGGATTTCAGAATAAAAGCGTTAAAAATGGCGCGCTATCAAATATCGCATTACATTTATTTAGCAGACGCTTTTATCCAAAGCGACGTACAAAAAGTGCAAATCACGGTCATCGGACAACTACAAAACACAGGGTCAATGAGGTGCGATACTTTTTTTTCGTACAGCGGCTCTCAATCTCGCGGGGGTGCGGCGGCTGCCCGAAGGGAGCTGTTTTTTGGGCCCCCGTCCGTCAGAGCCGCTGCCACGGGTTCAGACCGCCGTCCTCCCTGCGGACGGAGAGACGCCTTCGAGCACGCGCGCGCGGCGATCTGCGGCAGATCGAACCCTCCCACCTCTCAGCCCTCTCAATCGGGCGTTTCCATCCTCCCGGCCCTATTCTGACGCAAATGAAAGAAGGCAGGATATACACAGCATGGTATCTTGGCTTCGTAGTAGTATCTTTATTTATTTGGGATGCTCTGCGCAGTAGAGTACTAGGGATTTGGTGTTAATATACATCACCAACAGATGCAAACAGTTTTTGTGTTTATTTATTTATTTTTCTCATGGTAATGTAATGCAAATAGAGGTTCATCATGTTAAACTAAGGCTGCGACGATAAACATATTATTCACAGCGAGTAATCAACCAATGCATTAAACAAATTAAAGTTTGTGAAACGTGTTCATTAATCTGGTTTATTACCGCACGTATGAAATGCATATTGTCTCTGCCGTAGAACAACAAAGCATGCAAAAATATAAAATCATCATGAACAGCTGTTGCACAGTTTGAGCAAGAGCATAACAGAATAGAGACCTATTAAGTGGAATTTACATGTTGACTTTGGTTTTAATGCACAATGTGCCAGAAAAAAAAATATTTTTCTGTTTGCATTGTAAGCAGAGCTTGATTTTGTTTAACAGCAGTGTCTGAGCTATCAGATGGCTTTGACTTGCTATTGCAAGTGAAAAAAATAATTAAATTCATTTTTTTCCTTTTAAACAGTGAGTGTGTCAAAATATGAACATCACAATATGTGTGATTATTATGTTGTACTGGAATTTTTAAACATTTTATAGGAACAAACAGATTTAGTGACTAAAGGGCAAAAAAAATACAGTATACAATTAAGCTATTAGAAACACTTTTTTGTGTTGCTTGCTATCTGCACAATGCAGTGACATTTCACCATTTCAACATTTTATTTAGTTTAAAAAAATAATAATTTTTATTACTGTTGCTTTTACTTTTCACAAAATGCTTCCTATATTTTGTTGCTTGATTCATTTGAAATAACACTTCCAGTCTTCCATGTTTCAGTATTCCTGTTCATATCATACAACTTTTAAAAGCGTAAGAAATTAACAAATCTGTCTTTCCATACACTTTGACTGCTTTGTATCATACTGCTGGAGGCCACTGACTTGGTTGAAGTCAAGCTATTAATTTGATTCTGACAGAAATACAATATGTACATGAGTTATCTACTGTTAGTGTTAAGTTATTGTTTTTATTGTTTGGCACTGTGCTGGTGTTCAGTTGCATCCATCTGCTCCCATTAACACACCTGCGCAAAGTGATTGAACCCATTTTAATGATGACATATGGGACACACAGACGAAGCGGAGATGCTAATGGCTCACGCATGATGGAGAGGACAGACACCTGAGACAGAAACCCAAGGCTAGCCTACTCAATTGCATATGCTTGATAAAAGAAGCATCCACCAGGTACTGCTGAAAGTATTTATTACTCTTGTCAGAGCTCGAAACCAACATGATCATCTAATCTGCAACTATTGCATAGTCTATGCTGTATATTATATATTTATTACGTCATTGTACTGTGATACATTTGAAGATGTTCACCTCTTGAACCCTGCTGCCCCTTGTAAATAGACTGGTGATGAAGTGTGTTGTTAACCCTTACAGTGCCTTCCCCAGCTGACACTCTTTGGTTATGATAAAAGTCCCAGAAGCCCATTTGTGTAGCTTCTCTTGAACATTATTTTTAAGCCATCATGGGAAGTTGCATGATTGATTTTGAGTAAAACTATGTAAGTTTTAACTGGACAATAATTAAAATGTACAATGTGTGTGTGTGTGTGTGGGGTGGGGGTGGGGGGGGGGTCATGGAGAATTCTGCAGTGATTAGACGGGCCTATGAATATGATTAGCTATTCTGAACCACACTATTTATTTATTGAGCCGGATATATTTACAGCAGTGTAATTTTAGCATGATGCTCAAGGGTACATCAGTGGTTTCCCACATGTTTTTTTTGATGTAAACATTTCAGGTTATAAGTGTGGTTCCTTATCACCTCTACCACATTTGCCACTATTTTAACTGCACTATATTTACATGCTATTGTAGTTAGCTTAAAATGACCAAGTTCTGGATCCTGACCCCTGCTTTTGATGAACCCAGTTGCTTAAATGCACACAAATGACTGGTTCAGATCATGGCGGTTACTGTTTAAACCCGAGGTACTCAAACAATATGTCCACGGACGGGGCCATTGTCGAGGGGGACAGCCTGGAGAAGTAGGGGAGGGGGTTTCGTGGTGTGTGAACTTGTGGTAAATGTTAGTGTCCTGGGCCTGTGTATTTCAACCAGCAGCCCTATACATAGAGCACGGGACCGTACCAACTTCATCCTGTGACCCTAGCTGGATTTGAGATGCTTCAGCAGCTGTTTACATCGTGCTGCTGTAAGCAGGGCAGGTCATTTGCTTTTGGGAATGGAATGCTTCTAAGAGCATCAAAGGATCAAGTATGTTTAAAATCTGCAGTTGCCATTTCAAATTTTGTAAAGCAAGCGGAAAACATTTTATTCATCCATTGCACTCAGTTTCCACTTATTTAAGCATTACGTTTTAGCAGCAATAGAAATGTCCTTTATGTCGGACTTCAATAACATGTAAATCAGGCGGGAGAAAGCCTAATTAAACTGGTAAAACTTCTCACTGAATGTTTTTCAAAATCTCGCTCTCTTGATAGTGCACTTGACTATCAAAAATGAATGCACATTGCGCTTAATCTTAAAAACATCTATAAGACTTTGTTGAAATACTTCAAATAATTATTTTTCCTTACATATATAGATAAACTTAAAGAAGCCAGCTTCAGTAAAGAAATAAAATAGATGAATCTTTTGGAGACACCCACCAGTTAAAATGAAGACAAAACAAACAAAAAATCACAGCTTTTTGTTAAGCTGGTAAAAGGCTGTTTGCTTATGGTGCTTTACAAACATTTCAGTCCCATAATCGTTTTAAGCAAAACAAATTCAAAATTGAAATTACTTTTACTTTAATGGATGCATGCTGATTTTTGTTAATCATAATCAAAATATAAAAATGTAATGGTGGGTCCCTTTCATTTAACACTTTAATGTACTGGATATAATACTGCCTAAATACAGTATATGACAGCTAATAGCTACACATACAAGTTAGCTTGTGTCATTAAGCAATAGTACCCACGAATTTGATAAAAACGAGGTCACTTGTTACACTTCTAAATAGGTTCTCAACTTTGTTATGATATTATAATCAGACTCTGCAACACTGCTGACTTTAATGAATCTAACACAATGGTGCCATGCAGCAGTGCACTGATAGTGTGGTACTGAGGCCGGCTTTGCAATCACAACATTGCAAGTTCAGTACCCTTTCTGGGTGAAGGTTAACTGAAAGAGTAGTAGAGGTACCTGATGTAAAGTTCACACAAGCAACCCTGTAACAGTGTGCTGACAATGGTTAAAATAGCTTTAAAAAGTTAAGTGTTTGTTCTAGTTTCTTTTGTTTAATGAGGTTATAGTTAGTTCCCACTTCATTACATGATTCATCGAGCGCAGTTTCAAGCATTCTTACTTTTCTGCACGCTTCGTCGAGCACTGTATGTGTATCATTCCATATACTTTTACATGCAATGTTAGCACTTTGATGAGCAGTAAGAAGTCAGCCCACCTGAATGTCTGAACTTCTTGCCCTCACACTTATTATTCTGCCAAGCTTGTACAGTGTTGACAACAGTTGATTGGTTAGGAATATTCCCGCCAGTTAGCCAGTCTGACAAATTATAATTGAGTTGGCTTTCTCTTTTTCACAATCCTTATGAAACCTGTCAGCAACTTGCCTCAGAATATCTTTGAGGTCTTTTGCATTTCCCTCAGAGGGCTTCTGCCTCTCTCAGTGGAGGTCTTACAAAGACAATCGGGGTGGTCACTGGACCCCCAAGAACTTACCCTGACTAAACAACCCACAACAAGCCCCTACACAATGGCCAGCAGCAGCAACATGGAACTAAGCAGAATAGAGCTGCCTGTCATAGGTCATTGAGATACATCTCCCAAACTATGGACCTGCACCATGACGGACCCCAACCCAGAAAGTGCTTCCAAAGACTGGTAGTGCAGATCTACCCTGTCCCAGCTGCAGATATCCTTCTACTGTTCTGTAGGATATCCAACAAACCCCTGAGTGCTTACAACAGGCCTCATTCAGCAATACAATTAATATTAGTTCTTTTCATCCAAAAGCTAACACAGTGACAATCTCCAGGCCATCAGCAAATACAAACTGGAAGGTTGTAGGAAAACTTGCCTACCTTATTCATAGACTGCATGGTCATCCCAATTGTAGGGTGGAGAGAGCGAATACCCGGATCCTGTTTGTGTGACACCAAAAATGTTAGATTCCAAGGAAAAGGTACACGGCAGAAAGGATCAGAATTCTTTATTCTGCAGAAGGGGAGTCAGTTCACACAAGAGTGTGTATGTTCAAAGCCCAGAAATGGGGGAGTCCCTCTCAGCATTTATAACATTCATATCAATTCACTAGATGTTTACCTTCAGCTTAACAAATCGTCATTTGTTATGCTCACTGGTCTCCTAAATGAGATTAATCAGGTTAGATGTACTGCTTTAGACAGAGAGTGAGCCTAGGCCCTCTACCATCTAAACTACAATATTAGTAATTATGAACTATTATTATATTGGATTATATTGATTAGTTATGTTACTGGTTCCCCTCTCCTCCCCTAGATTCTCTGAGAGTAGCAGCAAGCAGGCCCTAAAAAGTGCCAATTTCATATTACATGAGCACTTGTGGGCAAGTGTTACATCCCCTGCCTCTGTATTGTTATATCCCCTGCCTCTGCTTGCCTGGGTAGTGCAGGTGGAGGTAATTACCAGGCAGGTGGGGGCAATCAAACAATTAAACAATTAGCCTCACCTGCGCTACCCAGACAAGCAGAGGCAGGGGACGTAACAGCAAGGATGGGCAGCAGCAAGCAATGGGGGAAATGTCTGGTAACTCAAGGGGCATTTTGGGTCCAGACGGGTAAATGGGCTGGTGCTCCAGCACCATTAGGACCATGTGTGTGCATGTGTCAGCCTGGGAGGAATAAAACAACTTGGGCTTGCGCACCCTGCTTGTCTTCTTCCCCCATTCAGCATGCAATGCACCCCAGCAAGACAGCAATGTACAAAGGCAACTGAATTCTTGCACAATTTCATTTATGCATTTGCAGAAATCTCAGAAAGATATTAACTGCTCTCAATGCTCTGCAGGTCATCCTTGGTGCTTGGCCCCTGACATCACTGCTTGCAGCTATTATTATTACTATTATTTCTGTTATAAAAAATATAGTTCTCCATGGCTTGCTCTTCTAATAATAAACACTCAGCTGGATTCCATAATATCATGGCTTACTTAAAACAAGCCTAATAAGGGCAAAATTGCTGACCTTTCATTGGAACTTTTTTTTTTCTGCAAAAACTTTTTCTACAAAAGGCATTTTCAGATTTTGTTTCTCTGTGCTGTTTTAACACATATATATATTTATTTATTTTATCCCCTGATAGCTGAATTTTCCCTTCAATAATAATGTATTCTTCCAAAAAGAATAGCCTAATAATTGCCCATGGATATGAGAGCAGAGGTCTTCTTTCCCCATGTTGCTGTGGTTTAACGCTGGTAAAAACCATGGTACAATTTATATTTTTCAAAGCGCCCGAAATATTCCGCTGACCTGAATCTGCACTGACAATTTGTCTCTGGTGGTAAAGATGGAAATCCAACATGAAGGCCTCACTGATTCAGGTGGAGTATTATTGCCCTATCCCTGAACAAAATACTTAGGTGCAACTGCTTCTGTAAATATCCAGTGGTATAAATAAGCATATAAAAGTTGGTAGTAGAGCAAATGTTTTACAGGTCAGTAAAGGATATAAATGAATCAATTAATAACGGTAAAAAACACATTTGCGGTATACTGTTTATCAATAGAACCATACCTTTGCATGCATGTGTACTTACCATATACTACATTCTAGTCTTTGCACTATAAAATAGTATATGAATACATATAGCATGTAGTTTGCAACTATTTAATGGATTATTCATGATTGGCCATGATGACCTGCAGTAATTGGTCCAAGCTTTATATGCCTAATTTCTAGGGGACTAGGGGTGCTGGTGCATCTGCAATAATGTGGTTTAACTTATTGATTTATTGTGAGTGGAAATTAAGAATAAATAAAGGGACTAAAATGCTATTGCTATATTAAACGTTCTATTGGAATTTAAGCTAGATCAGCACACTGATCTTGGCCAACTCACTGTCTGTGAAAGATAGTTAAAAATCTTGGAGATTAAGAGTGAGTCAGTGCCATGTTCTGTTTTGCTTGTTGATCCACAGTCAGTTGTTCTGCATCATAAATTAATCCAGTGATGGGTCTTCCGGGTGACAAAGCCAACTAAAAGCACTCTCCCTGGATACAGTTTTGTGGAATCTGCAGATGGGAGTTTTTGGGGAGCGATACTGACACTGGTGTGTGTGTGTGTGTGTGTGTGTGGACATTGTGTGTGTGGTATTACTATCTTTGTGGGAACCAAATGTCCTCACAAGGATAGAAAGAGGAGGAACATTATGCAAGGTGGGGACCTTTTGCTGGTCCCCACAAGGTCAAGAGGCTGTTTTAGGGTTAGGACTTAGGGTTAGGGTTACAATTCGGTTACGGTTAGGGTTAAGGTTAGGCATGTAGTGGCTGGGGTTAGGGTTAGGGTTAGAGGTTACGGAATGAACGTATTAAAAGGAAGTCCTCATAAGGATAGCAGTACGGGACGGTGTGTGTGTGTGTGTGTATGTGGGTGTTGTGTATCTCTCTCAGCTAGTCCTGGTGGTCTGAGGGGGCCTGGCGTGTGGTGAGGAGAAACTAATTCACAAGTAACTCGAAGAACCGCAGCTGACTTTCTCCCACCTTAATCTTGCAAGACCAGGCCAAATGCATGCTGTCCACTATACGACATTATAGAGTCAGTCAGCCAGACTTCACTCGCACATAAATCCATCATTTGGACTTGGCATCATGGTCAGGCAAACAACATGTAGATAATTGGCTACTTGAGCTAGATAAACCTGTGTAATTTATTTATTCATTTATTTATTATTACAGTTTTTTTTTTTCAGGAACTTGACAGAAAATGTTTTTCGAAAGGTATTCCAGAAGTGAGTCATGAAATATTATTTTGGTAGAAATCAGTTTCCCAGAGCAGCCACATATAAATGAACTACTTTAAAGTTAACAGTTTTGTACTTCATCAAGCAGGAACCAGTGTGTTGATTGCAGTGCCATAAATAGCACTAAGATGGAGACAGTTAACAATAGTAACTATCACAGCTGTAGGCATAGACGGGAGAGCTACAGTAATGTATCGAGCAAGCCAGACTCAGCTGGCCCATATTTAGATGGTATGGACCATATTCAGAAACTTGATTATGATACCAAATCTGAATGATGTGCATCTTGGCTGATTTGTCGTCAACACCAAATGATGAATGTTTGTCTGATTCATCCATGTCTAACTTTCACACATGTATGACGGTGTCCTAAAATGGACACCATGCAACTGCGTCTT
Source organism: Anguilla anguilla (assembly GCF_013347855.1). NCBI lineage: Eukaryota > Metazoa > Chordata > Actinopteri > Anguilliformes > Anguillidae > Anguilla > Anguilla anguilla. The sequence goes on along the minus strand of NC_049218.1, from coordinate 24,231,826 downwards.
TCAAGTGCAAACTGCCAGTCATAGACAGCTACTGACAGAGCCAAGACGTTGGGGGAAAAAGCTGTGGTGAGCCCCACTCGCTGGGCGAGAGCCACTCTGGACCCAGTACATCCTGTGTGTTTATGAGTACATATTAAATATTGAATATACCTCCGAGCTCTGAAGATCCTAGCTGTGTCTGCTCTGCCAGAATTACTGCTACCCCAGCAAGAAAGTTCAATTAAGAGACATGCGCCTATATGCACGTCTCTCCTCTCACTGATCCCATGTCTCTCTACAATCATACACAGTCACTAAATAATGAAAAATAGGATCTGCCTGGAGATGAGCCAGACTAGTAGTAGGAGCTAGGACAACAGGAGGGAAGTGGGCTGGATCAGCAAGGATTTCCATGAAAATTTAAGGTCCTTTCGTAATCCTTGCTTGCGGAATTTTTTATTGGAGTATACTGTACGTCACATTTCACTTGTACACCAAACGCCCTCATAACCTGGAAAATTGAGTTACGAAATGGAAATGACTGCTGTTTGTAAGGCTAATCTATTGTACAACTACAGCGAACCAGAAGAGCAGTGCCCAGAACAGAAGTGTAGCGGTCAGTTGCCAGGTTGTTCGTTTCATAATTACTTGGTTTTCAGTGTGTGGAACCAATATAGATCATATGCTTTTTTTCCCAGAATGAACTCATAGCAATGTGCCAAACACATTACATACTGACAAATAATCAATGCCTCTGTTTAATACTGGAGTCACCCTGACAAGTCCAACTGCCAGCTTCATCAAATTCAATTTGCCATGCACTTAATGCACAGTGTATGTATGCTAATTTTGGGTTGAGAAAACATGATTGATCACTGACTTTTGCCATGCAGCTATTGTGGTTATGAACTTCATGCTACAGTGTGCTACGTATTGCGATTGATTCAGTGGTTGGATTGATATTCTGTTTACCGAGCAGATATATTCTTACACAGAACATTTATTCATATTGAATATACTATATGTGTCCCTATGAACATCTGATATCCAACTCTTTCAGATAAACAAGGCAATTCACCCATCAACTTTTGGCCTGTGTGGTATTTTGCTTAAAAATAACATTAGTATTAGTTGTGTAATGTGCATTAGTGATGTTAATGTGCATCATTAGGAAACAAAGGAATTATTGTACTTATTTATTTTCATCTATGAAGTATGAATAATACATTTCAATGAAAATACTTATTGAAGTATTTGAACAAATTTTTCTTGAAATAATCATTAATCATTAATCATCCTGTTCTTGTTTTAAATTATTGTGAATATTAGCCTATTTGTGTCCTGTCAGGAAACACTAATCTCGTGTTTTGAGAACTACTGCGTACTTAGTAACCCAGTACTGCTAATGCTGGACACTACAATATTGATACCCAATGCATAATTCACTACAAATGGCCTCTGCTACGGCGCGTTAGCAGCAGCGCGCTTTGAGCTGCAGAGATGCAGCGCTGTGGCATTCTGGGGCAAGGCCACGGCGTAGCACAAGATGGCAGCTCACGGGCCCAAGTAACTGTCGCTCTGCCCTTTCGTAAGGGCACCGAGACAGAGCGTTAATTAACGCCGACTTTTTATGATGTAATCATCGCCCACGGTTTAAGCACCATGAAGGTGAGACTTAAAAGAGTCCATCAAGGGGGTCCGTGGGATCGCTGGCTGCAGTGGTAATATCCTGCTCCGGGGGAGGGAGCCATTTTAACTGTGACATGGAACATTGACCATGATTGAGTATATTGAGAATAGAACGCACAACGGTCAAGGTGGACGTCTGTTTGCACTTCACAGGGCAGACTTTCTGCTCACGGCCTGATGGGTTTTAGATTCTATATAACACTGTACTCAAAATTTTTTGGCATTGATTTGCACACACACATTATGTATTGTGTTGTATCGTGAATACATGTAGTGTATTGTGATGTAATTTTGTTGTGGTTTGTTCTGGAAAGAACTTTGGCGCAACTCCTGTTGTTTTTAAACCGTGCTATATAAATAAAAGTGACTTGACTTGACACACACACACCCACATATTCTAAATAAATAAACAAATAAATAGACACTATTTAAAATGTGCTATGTATTAAAAAGCACATCGCAATTAAAACATTTTTTCTTTACAATTAATCACAGGAGATTTTTATTTTTTATTATATTGAGACTATGTTTTATTTATTTTGTTTTATTTATGTGCAGGCTATTCTGAGTGAAGAAATAATTCCAGTCAGTGAGTAAATACTTTGATACTGCATACCTTTAGGAGGTGAGAGCTCAACACAATGAGTTCTCGGGAGTCCAATTAACATCTAATTAATATGGAAAAATTAACACCACCGTACGCCGTTCACTCTTTCTTCTCAACTGATGTGAAGAACACACTGGTGTGGTTTCTCCAGTCATTCCGTAACACTACTGAAAAACATGACCTATGACATGTTACAGCCTCACAGTTACCAGTGCTACTCTATCTTCTGGTTGCCTGCATTTTCACAGGTATGTCCTGGAGCATCTTTTCTTAAAACTAATATGCCTGGTAACAAAGGATGATGGACATGGTGGGTGGGGGGTGGGGGGTGGGGGGCAAATCCCACCAATAAGGTGGTACCAACTGGGTCCTCGCCATTCGATGTGAATAAAAAACAGATGGATGAAGTTGTAGTGTGAGTGCGTGTGTGTGTGCGTGTGCATGTGCATTTGGCTGTTTATGTGTGTGTGTGGAGTATATCTGAGCATTTATTTAGCATTTATAGCATTTATTTGCTACAGCAAGAAAAAAATTACATATAGTAAAGTCTGGAATTGTGGGTATGAAGTGGCAGAGGTATTTCTTTCCTCTTATTTATTTATTTATTTTTTTTTTTTTAATGTCACAATTAATTAAAGTTTTGTAGATTATCAGTACTTGATTTAATGCATGACCTCACTGTGCTCCATAATCAAAGAGCACAACAAGAACGACGTCACCGTTGGCAAAAAGGACGGAGTGTAGCACAGTGGGTAAGGAACTAGACTTGTAACCGAAAGGTCGCAGGTTCGATTCCTGGGTAGGACACTGCCGTTGTACCCTTGAGCAAGGTACTTAACCGAAATTGCTTCAGTATATATCCAGCTGTATAAAATGGATACAATGTAAAATGCTATGTAAAAAAGTTGTGTAAGTTGCTCTGGATAAGAGCGTCTGCTAAATGCCTGTAATGTAAAATAACGAGTCTTTTAATTTTCTTGTGGTGTCTAGTGAAAGAAACCGTTGTAAAATTGCACCACAACAACAGGAAGAACTCAATGCAGCTAGAGAGAAATCGGTTCCCCTGGCTACACTAAAACAGCAACTATGATCTGCTGTTCTAAAAGGATGTGCATCTCGCTTTTCCCAATCTTTTTGGTCCAGTGGTGATGGTGCTTGGCCCACTGGAGTCTTCTTGTTAACAGCACGTAGCAATAGCCAGATAAGCATCCTTTCAGACCAGCAGAATTGGTTTCTCTCTAGTTGCATTACGTTCTTCCTGTACTTGTGGTGCAGCTTTAGGAACACTTCTCTCGCAAGAAAACACAAGATATTGGTCTGCAGCTTGATCTTCATGGCCTCCTGTTAACATCACTGCCCATTGGCCGGACCTAAGGTGCTGAGGTGCAGAAGGGCTCACTTTGGGAAAAGCCTGATCCCCACAGCCCTAGCCGCCTTGAACAATAGGCCTCGCTGAACAGGCCTGAGTGTGTACTGTTATCTGTCATTGTATGTTGTTACTGTGTGCTGTTGTGTACTGTTGTCTGATGGGTACAGTGCTGTGGAAATGAATTTCCCCCTGGGGACAATAAAGCCTAAAGTCTAAAACACTGCACTGGAAATCTTAAGCTTCTCTGCAATTTTTCACTGGGAATTACCTCCTTGCCACAATGTTTACTTGGCCCTGCACATCTAAGCCCAACTCCTTATTTTTTGCCATATTACTGGCAAGTTTAGTGCCTATTTTACTTGCATTCCAGGCAAAAGGTATTAGGCTACCTGGAGTTAAAAAAAAAAAAAAACTTAAGGTAGATAATATTTCACTCAATTTAATTAATCTACAGGTAGCCTAATACTTTCGGACTGTACTGTACGCTGAGCTCCATAGCGTTTGGGACAAAGCCTTATTTTTCTTCAGTTGGCTCTGTACTGTTCTTCCTTACCTTACCCAGGCCCTTTGCAATTACTGATCTCACTAATGCTCTCCTCTGAATGCTGTTCCAAGCAGTTGATTTTGATAAGCCTAAGGTTCGGCTTATGTCTCTGACTGCTTCTCCATCTCGAAACTCAAATGTATTAAAATACCCTTGAATAAAACATAAAAAAGCTGAGAATCTGCACTTAAACCAGATGTGCATTGTTTGACTGCAAATCTAAAATTGTGAAGTACAGAGCCAAATCAAGAAAAGGTATACCGTTGTCCCAAGCATTATGGAGCTCATTGTATATATACAATATATGTGACGGTGAATTCCAAAATTGGTAGTTCTCACTTCAGTATTTTCAATCTACCCGTATTTCAACAAATGGCAAAAAAGAAGATTTTTAACATTAACTATTCTGATCAGTTTAACATTAACTATACATCAGTTCAGTTTAACATTGACTACACATCGGTTTGGTTGACAGACGTCATACTTGAGCAATCAGAACAGGTCACCTTCCGCAGAGGCGCAAGGATCCCTTCTGACATTGGACGCCTTTGGAAATGAAAAAGGAGTCGTTCATTTGCGAGGCGAAAAGATGAAGCTGTGCATGTAAAATAAGCCCCCCGTGCAACTGGAAATCTGAGGGGTTTATGGCTGCCGCACGCTGCTTTTTTATATTATGTTTTACGGCTGACGAGGGAATAGCAAATTAAGCTGGCAGAGAAAGGGGAATTTAATTTACAGCCACACATGTCCCTTTTCAGTCAGGCCGACTATAATGCCTTTCCGACTACAAAGGATTATTATATTCACTTACGGCGTCACGATCCAAAGAGTCGCTGAAATGTACGGAGAGCTTTATGACTTGACACTCGTCCTTTCAAATCCGTATTATTACCACACAGGATCTTGTACCGGTGACATTAAAACAAATGTCTAGAGTCGTGTGCCAGATTTTGTCTTTTGTGCAGTTGCGGGTCAGTTATTTCATTCGTAGGTCCATTTCTACTTCAGTTTAATGTTTTTGTAACAGGGGTGGCTTGGTCCTCATGTAGGGGGCTGTTCCCACTGCTCCTGGAGTGAGCTCTTGCAGTAGGGCAGAGTTACAGGGGAAATGCCCTCTTCTGCGTACAGCAGCTGAATACATCAGGTCAGCTGTTCAAAAGCGCTAAATGTCAGGAGTAATTCTTTTCCAACATCTGTATACGGGGCGGGCGAGGCCAGATTTCCACGTCAGTTTATGGGCTGCATACACGCTGACGCACATGCGAACGCACACACTTACATACACATGTAGGCTACACACACGTGCACACACACACATACGCACGCACACACACTTACATACACATGTAAGCTACACACACATACGCACGCACGCACACACACATGCACGCACACACACACACACACACGCACACACACACATACATGTGTTCATACGCATACACACATACTGGTCATGCATAAAACTGAATTATGCATTTCATACAAGGCTCTATCATTAACAACATAATTTATTATATATATATATATATATATATATATATAAATAATTTACTTTTTTGTACTTAATCGTAATCTCTGACCCTCAAATCATAGGAGCATACTTAGGACATAGCTTACATTTACAGCTTTCATCTGCACTGAATTAATCTGCCTAAACCTAGGCTATACATAATTATGTGTGTTTCTGTAGTGGAATCTGTCTACACACATGATTTAGCCATATTAACCAATGTTTGTTGTGTCACTAATAGTCCCTGTGTGTGGATTAGAATGAGGTTACGTGCAAAGAGTTAAAATACAATATCTATACTCTTTTGTTGAAATACTTATCCAGGAAGCGATTTTTATTTTTTTGGTAGGAAAATGCATTCCAGGAAAGGACGTTTAACGGCTCTAGCATTTAGCATATAGCATACTTTTTCCACCACTCACCTTTTTTTTTTTTTCATAACTAAAGATAAAGATCGCCATCAGGGGATATTACTGCCAAGTTTTTATGAGACATGCCTCGAACGTTCTGGACGTAACGTTAGTGGGAATTCAACCTTCAACATCCCGTTTCAGCAGGGTACTTAATGTTATACTGTAAGCTTCATGCTGATTGTTGTTGGAGAACCTGACGATAACAACTTACTTTTGGAGCTCAAAATAAATTAATTAAAAAAATTACTATATTTCGCCAAATAGATATATACACCATATTTGCTGTATTTGCTGTAATTAAAAATAATGAAGGTCAAATATAGAAATATTTGCAACATTTAAAACGTATAAAAACACACGAACAGGATTAAAATTCTTGTTCGTGTGTTTACAAACATATGTATGGGGAAAAAAACACGCACACAAGTAGTAAATGCCCCATTATTTTGTGAAACAATAACCTGATTAAAGTGAAACAATTAATTAGTTGTCAGCGGATCAGTTATACTGACGTTTCCAACCATTCCTGGTACCGTGACTTCTTTTCCCACGTGTTCGTGCTCATTTGGTTTCCCCGTCTCATAATGCAAGACACCTGCTTCAGCAGTCTGGGCGTCAGGTTTCCTTAGCAACAGGTCCTTGCTTGAAGGGCCGGGTAGCCATTTGTCCGGTGTGCGCGCGCTATTTCCCCAGGGGAAAACAGTAGACCAAAACTTGTACAGTGAGGTCCAATTCCGATTTTTGCTCAAGCGTAAGGGGAGCGTGTAAGTGTAATTTATAATAAAAAAGAATCTGTTTTGAGCCGCCGAACTGCTAACACAGCAGTAACGGGTGCGCGTGCAGAGCAGATGGTCTCCAGATTAGGGAGATAAACCCAGCGGCCTTGTGACTGGGTTCAGTTGGGAAAAAGAAGTACAGCCTGGGTAAGAAAGTCGCGAGGTTTTAATATTCTCTCATTTGTTTAGCCTCTGATTGTTTGTTTTTGCGTACGTTTGGGGGGAGACAGCGAGACGCATTAGCCCCATATTAATTAATTGCTAGACTATGCTTTTGAGACTTGACGTTTTACCACGGGAGACTAGGTGGTCCACTAGTGTATCTCCCCAGAGTTGAACTGAAACGTACGCCTGTTTGTTATCCACGTTTTGTATACATAGCCCACAGTATAGGTGTGCGTGCGAGTGATTGAGTGAGTACGTATAATATTTGCATGCATCCATAGCTCATTGACACGTCAAATTGAAAGTGAAATGCTTTGCGCAGGAGGCTGCACTGTGCATGGTGCATCTAATGGGAACCTCTTCGCCAATGGCAGGCCAATGATATTAATTATATGCGGTAATGCAGACGTGATACTCAGACAGTGTAAGATTAGTCCCATAGTAGTGAACTCTGTTGCATGTAATAGCGTAATTGACTTTTTTTTCTTTTTTCTTTTTAAAGCGTGCATTTATTATGCAAATAAGTGTCATACTTTTGGCTTGGACCTTGCTTAAATTCATAAAACTATTTCAGAGCGATTCATATTTCTATATAAAATGTATATTATGCAGTGTTGCTCTTTTTAATCACATTTTGCTAACATCTATAAATTACCTCTCATAATGCCAAGTTCAATAACTATATATAGCCTAATCCTGTCAAAGTGTTGTAATGTTCAGGTGAATGTTCTTTCACCTACGTACGTTTTATTTCAATTGAATGGCCACTGATTTCAATATAAAGTCTATTAAATACGGTAGTGGATAAGGTAACTGAATTCTGCATATTCTACAAAGCTTTGTCATGCACAATATAATTTACATTCTCCTTGGTAGCTCATCTTGTCCTAACTCATTAAATGATATATTTGTGTGTGTATATATATATATATATATATGGGTGGGGGAGGGGGTTTAAAAAATGCAATTAAAAACATGCATGGAGCATAGGTTAAATTGCCCCAAACGTCGCTTCGCACTGAAGTACATTAATCTGCCTAAAGCTGCAAAAAATCCTTCATTTCTTGCGGTTTAGCGCCACGGGCCGTTTTAATTGCTTCTGAAATGTTTTCACCTCAGTTTTGTCACGAGGCACAGAGAGGGTTCTGAGAGAGTAAACATTGTTCAGTATCTTCGAGTTAATTGCTCGTCCCTAACCGGTGTGACCCGAGCCGCAGATCGAGCGAGCCGGGCCGTCCGGCGCAGGAGCCGTTTGCCGCCTGATAAATGTGCGTTGTCACTTCTGCTGCCTGCTGATATAGATAATGTTTGACGAGTCTGCCAATGCCGCAGCACCTTTATGTATGGCTGATTCATAAGTGATGAAGGGTGAGACTGCCACCGCGGTTACAGACAGGGGGGGCAGAGACAGACAACGGGTAGGGTCTCTCGCTCTCTCTCTTTCTGTGTCTCTCTCCTCTCTCTCTGCCTCTGTCTCTCTGTCTCTCTCTCTCTCTCTCTCTCTCTCTCTTTCTGTGTCTCTCTCCTCTCTCTCTCTCTCTCTGCCTCTGTGTCTCTGTCTCTCTCTTTCTCTCTGCACTGTGCACTTAAGACGCATTGCAATTGTGGTGTTCATCTTTTGATGCGTGTATTGAAGATAACAGGGATAAAAAGCAAACGATAAATCTTGCCTTTTGGGAGGTTTAAGAAACAATTAGCGAGATTTGCGGTCTTTCGAGTAATTGGATTGATCTGGAAATCGATAATGAAATTATATTAACAGCTTCTTTATCATGTTTCTACGTGCTCCTTATTAACCCAGTCTCTCTCACTCACTCTCCCATGCTCTCTCTATCTCTCCCCCTCTCTCTCTATCTCTCCTTCTGTCTCTCTATCTCTCATTTGAAATCCATATTTAACACACTTTCGAATCAAGGTGACTTTTGCTGCAAAGCTCCTCCGATTGACGTATGAGAAATTTCACGATGACGATGGCTCTGATTGACAGCCTCGGTCTTCATTTGGAATTCTGTTTGCAGACGCAGTTCTGCTGGAGGGACCCTCCCTGACTCAGCGCTCACGCGATTTTTCCGTCCTTATGAACTTGATTATAAATTAAACGATTTCGGGCAGAGCATCTGTTATGAAAACATTTACAGCTATCCATCTCATAGCATGGTTATGATAATGAGCACTTATAACAGGGCACGGTCTAATGAGCCTACTTTTAGCCTTTAACATGTGTTCAGAAGAGCACGCGTCCAAGTGCACTTGCAGAGATAAAACCCCATTATTTAATCAGGTCACAGTATTTTTCAGGAAATTAGTTTCTGTAAAAATTTGCCCTGTAATTACACCGGAACAATTTATTCTTGCTTTCGCTGTAAAATGACATTCAGGCTTAAAAACTTTGAATGAGCTTTAGAATCATTTGTGTGTTCGTAATTGTCACAATTTTACCGGCTTATGCACTGATTAAGAATGCATTGCGCGAACATGTCTGAATTTAAGCAGGCAGACAGAAAAGTCTCGCAGAAATCGGAGAAGAATCCAAAGTCAATATGAGATTATGACATAAATTAACACAAAGCTTCGCACAGAGGCCAACAGCAAATTCAATATGCCTGAGCTCATATTCAAATATGTATATTTAAATACTGTGTTTAGAAGGCAGTGGCCTCAGTAGCACTTCATGTACAACTGATTGGAGAAATAAGGGTTCCCATCATCTGAGGCGACACACTAGGATTGTCACCTGGCTGCCACTAACTTGATCAAGGTGAACATTGACTGACTGACCGTGTTGGTCATTTAAACCTACACCCTGAGCCGACTAGAGTAGGATGGGTTCCCCCCTTGAGTCTGGTTCCTTCCAAGGTTTCTTACTGTCTGTTGTCAGGGAGTTTTTACATGCCACTGTTGCTTTAGGCTTGCTCCTGTGGGGATTTAGGCCAGGGTTTCTGTGAAGCGTGTTGTGACAATTGTTTGTGAAATGCGCTATATGAATACATTTTTATTTGATTTCTGTAGAATGAACAATGCTTTGTATTCGAGCAAATTATTTTCAATAATTGGCAGCTGATTGTCCTGTATGCTGTTACTGTGTACCTTCAATATGTTAATTATGGGTACTGGAAACACTGATTCAGATTCTGTTTGGGCTAAACATTTAAAAATGGCAGCCTAAAAGTCAGGCAGCTGTGTGATGTCAGGAAAGAGAATGTTCCTCTAGCACTGAATCCTCCCTGTCATGATTACATTGCAGACAACACCAAGGTGCTCAGTACCCAAAGTAGCGTACTCTGACTGCCTGTGCTAAAACGAGTAGAGACTGTTTCCTGGAGCTCCTCCAGATACACAGGCGTTCTCAGTGCCTGGAGAGTAACTTGCACATTTAAACGTCTGCGTGAAATTAACCCGTTATTTACTCAGGCTACAGCTAGTCACGCGATCAGAAAATGGAACTGCCTGCTAGTCGCATTTTGAGTATGAAGCTTAGCTTAAAAGGCACAGTTAAAAGAACTCCGGCTTAGCGCGTCGAAGTATCTTCATTGGATGTGGGGAAATTGATGTATCTTCTCGACTGATGTATGGGAGTGTCCAGCGCTAAATAGGGTCTGTGGTGCTCCAGCTGTGGTGGCAGTTGTTGATTGAATCAATCCAGATGCAGGAGAGTGCAATGTTGCAAGGAGATTGACTATTTCCGGGATGGAATGGGAACATGTGGGAGGTTTTAGGTCACCTTTTTTTCGAGTAGAGTAATTATTTCAATGGCTGAGTGTTTGTCACAGAAGTGACAAGTGCAATGGCTCCCTGATTTTCTGTTTTTTATTGGCAGTTTTTTTTTTTTGTTAGTTTTTTTTTGGCAGTTTTGGATGGTAGCTGTAACGCAGTCTACAGTCAGTTGTTGTACTCAAATGTTTGATGGTCCCCGTCAACAGGCAACAGTTTTGATGCTGCTCGCTCCTTCTCCCATAGGTCCTAACTCAGACCTCGCAATGTAGGCTACAACATGTACCAAATCTATCTTTAAAAAAAGAAACAAATACACTAACCCTGGGTTTTAAATTATTTTAGTAATGTAATTTGAACATGCTGTTTCCAACAATGTTCAGTTAAAGGAAAACAGCGTGCTCTTTCCATGATGGACAAAAGCAATTAAATGAACCAGCCTTTTTAAATGCATTTACTTGTATTTTCTACTAGCGGAAACTGCTCATGGGTTTTTTTTCTTACTTCAAGCACGTGTTACTGTTGCTACAGTTGAGCATGTTATTTCAGTCATTTCCCACTGCTACGTATGTGAAATGTTGGTTTTTTTAATGACTTTTTTTTTTTTTAAACCCTCTGTAGTTTCTGCCTCTTTTTCAATTTAACAACATTGTCGTGACTGCTCTGTGACTTTAGCCAACACCCAGGCTTAATTATTGCCTGGCTGATTAATCTGTACGTTTTAATGATTTCTTGTTCGGGGAGTTGAAATACTGTAAATATTGTTGGGGGAAAAACTTAGCGCGTCTTCGAGGCCTATGCCTCTGTCTCTGTCTTGCTTGCACCTTGATTTTATGCCTGATCTCTAGAGGTGGAGAAGTTTCACACAAAAATTGACCCTCGTTAATTGCATGAACTCTTGCAAATTCAACGGAATACAGAATCAGCCACACTTATAATACCTCTGCCTGTCATTTACCCGATCCTCGCTGAAACGCATACGCATTAAGGAGGGAAGCACACCTTCTGCTGGCTCATGTAGATGACCCGCATTCTGGGCTCACAGCCCCTTGCACCTGTTTGACACATACCACGCGTGTTTCTGGGGCAGAATGCACCACATCTGCATCATGTGAAAATAGTCACAAAAGGCTTAGCACATCTGGCCCTTAGCCGTTTCTCAGCACCTCGAGGTATCATAGACAGGAAAGGATCGGGCCTGTAAACCACGAAGGGTTCAAAACTAAACTAAAACTAAAGCAAATAAAACCGACCATATACAGTGTCATCTAGGTGCTGAAAGAGACAGCCGCGTATGAGCACGATAACCTCGGAGCCGTTTGATTATCATCCCTTCATCAACACGGATTCTCTTTTTCGCCGTTCTGTTGAGCCGCGGTCGCACACAGCTGCGCTATACATTGTTCGTTTCAGGCTCAGGGTTTATAGCAGCGGACCGATCTCGCGCAACTCAATCAGTGCAGGTGTTTGCCACAGAATTCAGGCTGTGCTGCGCAGCTCCGAAACGACCACCGTGGAGCCGGTGCTTTGTCGATAGTCAGCTGTGCTCAGGAGTGCTGAGAGGAGTCACGCAATGCTAACGTGCTAAATCGCCAGCTGCCCACGGTATGGATTAATATTCCCGGGAAACCCCAGTTTGGCCAAGAAAATCTGGCGATGGATTTTAAAGTTTAATTTCAGTGGTGAAATGCAAAATTAAATATCAAATGCTATTTATTATACTGAGTGTAGATATGTATTAGCTGTGAAACTGTTTATTTGCTTACAATCCTGAATATAATATACTAATCAAATCATGAACATAATGATCAACATGAGAAATGGATTCTATATTGCATCATTTATCATAGTGTTTGTACAGCTAGGCTATAGAACGCAGTATACAGAATTATCCTAGTGTGCATACAGCTAGGCTACGGAATTCAGTATACAGAATTATCCTAGCGTGTGTACAGCTAGGCTATAGAACAGAGTATACAGAATTATCCTAGCGTGTGTACAGCTAGGCTATAGAACAGAGTATACAGAATTATCCTAGTGTGCATACAGCTAGGCTACGGAATTCAGTATACAGAATTATCCTAGCGTGTGTACAGCTAGGCTATAGAACAGAGTATACAGAATTATCCTAGTGTGCATACAGCTAGGCTACGGAATTCAGTATACAGAATTATCCTAGTGTGCATACAGCTAGGCTATAGAACAGAGTATACAGAATTATCCTAGCGTGTGTACAGCTAGGCTATAGAACAGAGTATACAGAATTATCCTAGCGTGTGTACAGCTAGGCTATAGAACAGAGTATACAGAATTATCCTAGCGTGTGTACAGCTAGGCTATAGAACAGAGTATACAGAATTATCCTAGCGTGTGTACAGCTAGGCTATAGAACAGAGTATACAGAATTATCCTAGCGTGTGTACAGCTAGGCTATAGAACAGAGTATACAGAATTATCCTAGCGTGTGTACAGCTAGGCTATAGAACAGAGTATACAGAATTATCCTAGCGTGTGTACAGCTAGGCTATAGAACAGAGTATACAGAATTATCCTAGCGTGTGTACAGCTAGGCTATAGAACAGAGTATACAGAATTATCCTAGCGTGTGTACAGCTAGGCTATAGAACAGAGTATACAGAATTATCCTAGCGTGTGTACAGCTAGGCTACGGAATTCAGTATACAGAATTATCCTAGCGTGTGTACAGCTAGGCTATAGAACAGAGTATACAGAATTATCCTAGCGTGTGTACAGCTAGGCTATAGAACAGAGTATACAGAATTATCATAATGTGTATACAGCTAGGCTATGGAATGGAGTGTACAGAATTATGCTAGCGTGCATACAGCTAGGCTATAGAACAGAGTATACAGAATTATCCTAGCGTGTGTACAGCTAGGCTATAGAACAGAGTATACAGAATTATCATAATGTGTATACAGCTAGGCTATGGAATGGAGTGTACAAAATTTCCATAGCATATATACAGCTAGGCTATTCACTGTGTGTCCTCATCTATAGATTAGCACATGGAAGAGCTATGCTACTGTAGCCTAATTCAGCAGTGTTATGTATGCAGCAAAACTACAAATAAATAAATAAATAATGCAACGATTCAATATTTAAATTGTAGCCAGTTAATGTGGCTATCCTCCTCAGGCTTACATTATATTCATAGAAAATGAAAAATGCACAATACTCAGAAAGTAGACCAACTCAGCCTTTTATTTACAGAATAATAGAAAAGCTGTTCAATTTGCATAATGACTTGTTTTTACATTCCTTGTACACAAAACAAATTCAAATACTACTTTTTATTTATTTATTTATTTAGGAAAACTGGAATAAGTTTAAACCTATATAAATGTAGTTTACCTGTAATCAGCACTATACCTCCTGTAGTGCAGTGTTAGCAGAAAGACTGGCCTGTACATGTTTGTACCAGATAAGCACACCCAACTGCTGTGCATCCCTGCAAGTGGTAAATGGTGAAAGGAAAGTATAGTGGTTTTTAATTTTATTTTGTTATTAGTTTTTATAAAGAGGTGATAGGCCAGTAGAATACTGCTGTTTTCAAAAAAACCTTTTTAGACGTTGTCTGGGAGTTTATCCTTTCGTTTCCCCAATAGACTCAAGAGCATCCTGCCCTTTGCCGAACTCCGCCTTGAAGACCCAAAAAGGTCTCTGTGAGTCCTGAGAATCTGATCCGGGCACGGATGTCTCATGTGAGAAACGGCTCCCCATGTCAGCCTGAAATTTACTGAATTTATTCCCCCCTGCTCCCCTGTGTTCTGCTGACAGATTAATCCACTGTATTAATCCCTTTAAAAATATAAAACCTTATTATTTTTGTCTCTGCTCCTCCTTTTATTATTATTATTATTATTATTATTATTATTATTCAGTTTTTTATGTCATGAAAGTACCTGGTAGAATATGTCTCTCAATATCTGTATCATAAACTGGAATTGAATGGAATCATGGGATACTTGAACAGCAGAGCTTAAAAAGCAGAGCTTTAAAAAAATAAATGAAAAAAAACCGCATGTTCCATTCGAAGAACTTTGCAAATTATAGTGTGAGTGTGTAGTGTCATAATGGCTCACCAGACAGGAAACACAGTCTGCCGCTACTGAGTTCTGATTATTTTAAAATCTTCTTAAATCTCTGCGACCCACGCATAAAACTTGCATTAAGACTAGATAAGTCCTTGCAGTGGCAGCTAATTCGCTCTGTCAGCCTCACAGCCAGATCCAGTTTGATACTCTATTTCACAGAAATGTGAGAAATGACTGCTGATTCAGTTTGCTCCACTGCTCTTTCTGGATTAAATTTTCTAAGCAGTTTTTTTTTTTTTTTAATGGATCTGCTGAATGGTATTGTTGTGAATATGTTCCATCATCTGTGTTTTAATGTTATGAAGCAGCAAAACATTTTACATGATTATAATATACCAAATAATATAAAGAAGGGATGCACAATATTATCAGTGTTTATTTATTTTTATTTTTTTTAATTAACCTTTATTTAACCTGGAAAAGCCCTTTTCTTTTGCAAGGGGACCTGACATGCAGTAAAACACAAAGTTACACAAGACAGTAGACAAATGAGTCACAAACTTCAAATGGGAAGTGGGACAGCAGTGTAACAGTGATTAAAAAGCATGTTGAAATGGTAGAAATATGAATATAAATGTAGGCTATGAGCGAGACATACATACACATAAATTCATCATGCAAGCTCACATACATTATAGCTGAAGAAACATATAGACATGGATTCAGTCATTTTTCCTTTATCATGAATGACAAATTAAATAAGTTTGAAAGTTTAAATGGGGTATTGTGTAAACGACAGACCTACTAATTATTTGTCGGTAGAGGATCTATAGGGCTAGCTAACATTAATTTAGGAATGTGGCATTGCAGGGTAGCTACAGTAGCCTAGCTAAAAAGTATTTAACAGTAGAAGGCACAGCGGTCAGTTTGAGCCTTCTCACTTTAAGGAAATCGATAAACCTGCCATGAAGTCATTATGCTGCGCCAGTTTCCGTACTACCAGCAACGTTACCTGCCGGATTAAATCTCGACGCAAATTTCATTGCTTAATTTCAGAGCCGTCTGTACTAACGTTATACACTCGGTCTGTTCACTTGTTAGCAAGGTAGCTGACGATCAAAATGGCGAAAGCAAACCAGTGTGCGTGTATTTTATTTGGATTTTTATTTGGATGAGTTTCCCCGCAAAGATTTACAGTTGCCAAATCAGTAGCTTCAATTTTATAGGCTATTATAAGTTAGCATGCAAGCCAGTGTAATGAGTTAGAGATTTGCCTCAGTCCAAGGGGGGGATTTGAACCCGTTCCTGTCACTTGTCCAAAGGTCCCACAGGTTTTGTTTTTATTGGCTTATGTGGCTAATTGTCCAGTGGTGACATATATTCTTTGTGGGCCTGGAGCATTTGTGATGATGTAATCAGCAGGAAAAAGAAGGAGGAGCAGGAAAAAATGCAAAATCTGCTAAGTTTTTTATTTATTTATGAATTCTGTCTGTTGAAATGGGGGGAAATGTAAAGGTACAGAAATTGATGTTTTTAAGGGCTAAGTGGTCATTGTGGTTATTTCTGTATGGAACCATGAAAAGTGCCAAACTCTCTGCTGTATAGGTATGGGGTATGCCAACTAACTTGGTGGGATAGCATACCTGCCTTCCTGGTTAACCACCTTGCCTATTTAAAATGCAAATACGTACAACTACACAGTTATACAAAAATTGTGCGTTTTTGTTCATTTCCACGTTAGTTTAGTCATGTGATTGAATTAACATCGACACAAAATAAAATGTAGAATATTGTATGGCTGTTTAGCTGCAGGACATTTACAATTGATATGGGTGAAGCAGTTTATAATCACTGCACGTTGCCTCGGCAAATAAATACATAGACTATATTGATGGAAACCATTATTGTGCTGTCACAGTTTAATTGCCAGGAAAGTAGATTTTGCATGTTTTTTTTTCTTCCTACTTGCACAACTAATGTGGACAAAGATGCATGTAATCATCTAATAGCACCTTTTTTTTAGTGTTTTGTTTCAGAAGTTAGGCTGTTTGTTTAACAACATTCTTTTGTCTCATCTGAAATAATATTTCTGTAGGGAATGACAATGACATAGTCTTAGCTCTTTTCCCCCCCTCATGCATATTGATGAATGAAGCAGACTATCTCCCTAAACGCGCATTTAAATAAGAATGTCTGACTTAGTTGTAATCCAAGTGCTCCAAGTGCAGGAACAATTCTCCTTGTCACAAAGACTGATTTTATGTAAACACAGTGACTTCCTCTCTGAAGAAATGTCAGCTATTTTTTACGGTGTTACCCTGAATTGTGGCTGTTTTTTTTGTTGTTTTTTTTAAACCATCCCTCAAATACAGCTAAAACGAGCTCAAACATATAACAGTAACCTTTTATTTTTACAATACTAATATGAGTGCTACTATTCACAATGTCAAGCTTTATTTTTGACACTGTGGAAAATGCTCAGTTCAGTTGCACTTGTTTCCAATGGAGGTTTCACTGTGGAAAATGTGCAGAGATAAGACCAGAATTGAGCTTTTTGGCCAGGCACACCAGCGTTGGGTTTAGTGTTGAAAAGGTGCTGGATGGATGATGCAATTGGGGTTTGCCTGCATCCCTGTGTAGTGCAGTTCTCATTAAGGTCCATGGAATCTCAAATTCCAACAGAAATGTACATTTTGAGTAAAAAAGCCTGGTGTTCTCTCCCCAGGGCCCTCAAACTCGGCCACAAAATTTAGCATCCTGCAAGACAACAGTGTCAAAATCAACAAAAATAACCGTTAACTGACCTACAAAATTAATGTTTTGCCATGGCCATCTCAGTCTCATGACTGAAAGTGAAAACTTTGATTTGAAAGGGGAGTCTCTGAGTACAGCCCAAAGGGTCTTGAAAGATTCTATATGGAGGAATAGTTTAACCCCCCCCACTCCCCCCAATAAGATCAGTAATCTCATAGAACACTAAAGAAGATGACTCAGTAGTTTTATCCTCGGGAAGGGAGGGTGCACAAAGTAATGAAAAAAGGGGTTATAATAATTTAGACGCCTATCTTTTTGGGAAATAAAGTGCTGCTTGTTTAAGAACTTTGTTCTCTGAATAATTTTATTAGTAAAAAACTATTTAATCTTCCATTTTATGAGCATAGAAAAGAGCTCATTACCAGCCTTTGTTTTGGTCATCTTTATCAAGGGTGCCAATAATTTTCGAGTAGAATGTAACTTCATTAATACTGAATTTTATGCTTTCTTCTCGCTTTTCTTCCATTTTGGAATGCACAGTGGTGCTCACCAGTCACTGCTGCAACCTCTGTTATGACAGTTGCTTGAAGAAAACTTGAGCAACGTATTGCTCTATTGACCAGCAGGGGTCACTGGTGAGCAAAGAGACTTGTTCATTCTGGACAAACCGAACCCCTCCCTTCCAGCGCTACGCTATGCTACAGATGGTTCTACATTGCCCTGTGAGGCTACCAGCCAGTGTGCGCATGCAAAGTCTGGAGTCCATAGCAGACGGCTGGACCCTTTAAAATAGGCTACCTTCACCTGATTATGAACTGATATAGTGTACTCTGCATGTGTACCAATATTTACATGCTATCTGAAAATCTCTAACAAGTACTGTCCTTACAGTAGCCAATGGAGATCTATATAAGCATTTAAACATATAATCCAGCTAAAGCCAGAACAATAGGCTTCCCCATGCAGCCCCACCGCTAAGGAAGGCTAGCGTTTAACCTGTGGGGGCTGATGCAAGGGCTGTGAAATGGGATCTAATGCTTTCCTCCAGTGAATCACCAGCTATCTAGTTAATACAAAGACAGGTTACGAATGACCGTACTGTTAATTGCGAAGATCATTGCCCCATCCGGCTGCAATAGTCCCAATTACACATTTGGGTCCACAGTCTTAGTAAGCCGAACACGTCATCCCAAACATGAACATGAACGTGAACATGCACTGGCAGCATCCTTGAATAGAACTCCCCCCACTGTGAGTTGCTCAGGACACCTGCTACCTCACTGCGGCAAACTGTGTAGGCCGGGGGTCAGAATGGTCAGCTCAGTAAGAGGCTGGGAGAATTATCTGGCTGTTCAGAAACAAAACATTCCCTTGTATTTTGTTTTTCTAAAGCAATCCTTTTCTTAGTTCTCTTGGGTTGGCTCACACCCCTTTTTGTGGAGGGAATTTGAAAATTGAGCGTAAGACGTGTCAGTTTTTTTATCTAAAACGCATCGTGCGTTTTGATGAATTGGGACATGGCCGTGTGTATACTAATGAGAAGTCTACACTTTCAGTCCTGGTGTGAACATGTCATTTCTCATTTAATCCCGTGCTTCAAAGGGAGGAAGCATTCCTGAATAGAATGAATGAATAAATAAATAAATAAATAAATAAATAAATACTTGTGATTCATCCACATGAGCTTGTAGGTATTGATCTGCTCTAGGTTTACCAGAAATCCAGGTGTTCACTCAAGAATCCAGCAATTAAACTACTGAATGCTAATCAGATAAACAAGGCTGTGGGGATGAAATAAAAATCCTACTCGTCCGTGTGAAAGTAGCGCTCCTTGTCAGAGGTATTTTTTCTTTTTTTACACACTTAAATTGTGCATAGAAAATTGTTGTTTGGAAATATGCACCTAACACACGTCTTTGATGGCAATCTTCCTGGGAAACCGTGGGTCACGTTTTGATATAAAATAGCTATTTTGCAATTATAGTCTCCCAGTTCCCAAATTGGCCCTTTTCTGAGGTGCAGAAGCACCTCCAACCCCCATTCCACCCACCCCCCCAATCCCCAATTAAAGAGGTAATAGGCATTCCCGTTTTTAACTTGATGCTACTGCATGTGAGATCGGTTCTCCCATCCTACGAGGCAAAGGACGGGGCCACTGCTGTGCGGTCGGACCTGTTGATTGCCCACGGGCTGCTGATTGCCCGTGGGCACCTCTGCCCGTCCCTTCAGCTCGGGGAGCTGGCTGGCGTGCGTTTGAGGGCTCGTTACAGGCCGATTATGGGCTCCTCACTGAATCCACACCTCCTCTCTGGCTCTCGTTAACACAGGACCTGCCTCTTCTGTTCCTGTGTTAAAATGCTGTTTGTGTTTCTCACAGCGCAACCCCCATCTCCTCAGCCCCCCCCCCCCCCCCCCCCCCTTTCCCGTTCGTCCTGCACAGCTGCTGAACTTTTATTGTAGCCATCCAGTGCATTTCTATCATGCACAAATACCCCAGGGGATGTACACCCATTACCTACAGGAATTAAAGAGGACTGGGATAGTGTACCCTGTAGGCAGGATGGACAAAATGGCGTATATTTATTTTATCACAAATTAATTGAAGGCTTTTAAGTCTTCGTAAGTCTCAAATGTGGCACCACTCTGTTGAATTAGCAGGTGTAACTGCAATTAGTAATCCGTCTCATGGCATTACTTCAGATTTAGCTATACATTTGGAACCAGTGGCCTTCCATTAATAATTAAAATGAGCAATGTTAGTGATCAAATGTTTTTTATATCAAAGGTACTGCTCTTATCTAATAGGGAAAATGTAATAACATCAATAATTTACTAGATCATCTGATGATATGGAGTCCTTGAGTAGACTGAAAATGTGGCTTACATTACATTCCCATGTTTACATGACATCAAAACAGACCATTTTAATATCATGATTTATTCACAGGTAGCCTATAAATGTGCAGAGAACACTTGCTATTCTGAACAGGGTAAGGTTAAGCAGTCTATGGCACAGCAAGAGTGTGTGCATGCATGCGTGCCTGCCCCAGAGCAGATCATATATCTTGGTCTAAGATGGTTAATCATGCAGAACGTTAAGAGGGCTAGAAGAGCCAAGAGGAAAGGGTAAACTCCGCGTTAGGGAGTTCGATGAGGCTACTCGCAGTGAGACAGGACAATAAATGAACACATTCACATTCATTATCTCAGCGAAGACTAAGCTGAACTCCAGCTATTGGCGGGGACGGTTAATCAGTCTTCCCCACGTTGTTGGCTCCAGTAATGGCCGTTGGGCTCTTGGGCGCGTGTGGGCCATGCAGCAGTTGCAGTTTGGGGAAGCGGGAGTCCTGTTTGCTGCAGGGACGGGGCGGTTGTCTCATCTTTTCCGAAGCATAACTTTCTGCTGTTGGGAAAGTTCAGTTCGGTTTGCACGTGCGATGAAAACTTGAAAAGGGTGGACTATGTGCTGTGGAGAGATGTAGTGGTGGGAGAGGAAATCTCTGGAGTGGTAGGAGAAATCCTCAGAGACTCTAGTGGTTGGATCTGAGCATGTGCGGGGGGGGGTGGGGGAGGGCCTTCGCACCTGGCCGTCGGCCGATACAGTTTTAAATACCGAACGCACAGATGGTATCTGTCTTAAAGCGACGGCCACTGTCGGTGGAAGGGTTGTCAGTCGGCCGCTGGTATCTACCGCCCCAAATAATGAGTTTAAAGTGACAGTCTAATCAAGTTGACACTGTATAGAGAGGACGCGGCATTAAAATGCATGAGGGATCATTTCTTTTGTCCACTGGCCGCTGAAGACTGACAGCGATGGTGGGGGGGGGGGGTGCTCCGGAGTGTCAGCGGAAGAGTCTAACAGTGTTTAATGAGACTGGCTGCCTCACAGACAGCACCAAATCAGATTAATTTACCCCACCCCCCCACCCCTGCCCCTCCCCTCCCCCACAACGCTCATATGAGCAGCTCAACAATGCCTTGAAGGTCAGTCATAACCTGTCTTTCCCTCTTGAAGTGTTCAACCCAGGCTCAAATGATACCTGTGTGTATCTATGGGAAAACTTTAGGAGCTAAAATGTTCTACACGGCTTTAGCCTAGTCTACACACAATAATAATAATAATAATAATACATTTTTAAAGAAATAAGAAATGAGGCAGTTTGCTGTTGATGCACTGTCTTCTCACGTTTGGATAATTGTGCTCATAATCGTCATAATCACACTTGTGTTCGTGTCCGTCTCCCGGCGGACGAGTCTGGAGGTACCTCGTGAAGCGGCTCGTTTTAATTTCAGCCCGTCTGCACCACGGGTCTCTGTTTACCAATAACCGTCCTCCCTGCAAGTCGGGACGAAAATAAATCCGTCAAAGCCCGAATCCCACGCGCGCGCGCGTTACGCGGCCGAGAGATCAAAGGGTCTCTCCGTTAGGGGGCCCCCGTTGCTTAACCGCGGGCCCGTCCGGGCCCTTCCGGGAGAGGGGGATGTTCCGTGAAATGGGCTGAGGCAGAGCCCCTCTCACGCTAGTCAGGGCCTCGTTAAGTACCTCTGGGCTCCCGCGGAGCCGCTTCCGCGCGCCGGCGTGTTTGACCTCTCCCTCTCTCCGCTCCGAGGCGCGTAAACACAGGGGCGTAAACTCCGGCGGTCCACGCCCCTCTTCGCGGTCGAGAGCAAACGAGCGGCCTTTTTAAAAGAATTTTTTACGACGACGCTGCGTCCGGGGGAAAAAACGGCAAAGGGTTCTGCAAGGACGCCGTTTCTCGAAGGAGACGGAGCCGGTAGTTAGCGCAGCTCGAAGATCGCCCCCCCCCCCCCCCACCGCCGCTCATCAGCCCCACCCCCCCCCCCCCTCGTCGGCCGCGATCAGTCAGCTACCGCAGTCACGAACGTTTCCCCGCAGGAGGAAAACAACTCGGACGGCCGGTGATAAAAGAGCACCAGCTGCCGGAGACCGAATCGTGTCACAAGGTAGTTCAGAGAGGGAAAAAAAGAAAGCACTGGCACCCCTAGACCCCTTTTTACTCTGCCAAATTTTTAGTGGGCGGCTGCGCCTATTTGTGCAGTCACAATAGGGCCGTAAGAGCCCTCGTGAAGTGCGTGCTAGTCCCGCACGCCTGCTGCACTGCACTACAGAAGAGCCGTGTCTCTCACCCATAATCTCTGCTTCTGTCCTTTGTGTTTTATTTTTTATTGTATTTTATATATATTTTTTTTTTACTCTTGTCGATATTACAGGGTTCATCTGAATTTCGTTCTCAGTAAGAGGTGGTATGCCTTTGTAAATATCAATTTAAAATATATAAAAAAAATGTTATTTGTATTTATTTTTTTAAGGTTGTGGTACGCTGAACCGATACCATCTGCTTTGACTTGAGCTTCCTTTCCCACGTCAGCACTGCTTATTTATATATCGTGGCGTGCGACATTTTCACTTTATTTCAGTGCATACATATGTATAAAGTTTATGTGTGCGATAGAAGCGGAGCTGGTCCCATGTCTATGCAGGTTAGCAAGGTGCACAGGGATTGCTGCAATACATTTGGGAAAACGCTTCAAAGAATGACTAACAATGAAGCCGAGATCTTTCTGTGGAGGAAACTCTGCGTAAGCGTATTTTCAGTGGAAGTTTTCTTTTCAGCAAAGGCGTGTTCGTATGCAGAATATTTGGCCCCGTGGCAGTGAGTCGTCTGTATGCATCGTCATGTCTGTTTAAGCAGTTCATCAACAGATGTAATTTGTGTTTTTTTAATGTTTTTTTTTTAAGTTCTGGATGAGCTAAATTTTTAATGCATCCTAACTTGCACTACATTTTCCACGTGTCCTTGTGGATATTTGCAAGCGTGGGGCGCATTAATATTTCAATTTG
The DNA here is from genome assembly GCF_013347855.1 of Anguilla anguilla. Lineage (NCBI taxonomy): Eukaryota > Metazoa > Chordata > Actinopteri > Anguilliformes > Anguillidae > Anguilla > Anguilla anguilla. The sequence goes on along the minus strand of NC_049218.1, from coordinate 24,208,385 downwards.
TTGGAATAAGGGCGGCTATCATGCCTGCTGGCTGATAAATTAATTACCAAGGCATGATTGAAAACATTCAGGTAATGGCAAGTAGCAAACATTAATGCCGTTATTTGCCACTGAAAGATTATGTCTGCGGGGCAGTGCTTGATATTTTGTAGAGGAGGAAGATATTAATTAAAAAGGTAAATTGAATGGTGACTTTATTTCTCGTTTCAGTGCAACCCCTACTCTCGACTTTTAACATTTTCATTTTACCCTTTCTATGCTGAAAAACGAAATAAAAAATACAATTAATACATAATTTATGCTGCAGTATTGCATGGACACATACTGATCAGGTAATTACAGTCGTTACTGACATTTCTCGTAGATCCGTTTCAGGTTCGTGCGTATATTAACAGGAATTTAGTAGCTGAATTTATACTATTTAAGTGCAATTTCACCCCCTCTAGATCTGTATAGTTGGCCTGGACAAAAACAAGGGAAAATAACAACTTGTTTAATTCCTACTTAGATTCAGATGTAAAAGAAATAAATAGATGTTCCTTGGAATAAGGCAAATTTAATGAACGTGTAGTATCATACGTACTGAATCTTTCCTATTGATTAAAATGCACCTTAGAGGGTCACCAAATGTTGTTTTTCTTTTCTTTTCTTGTGGTCTGAAATCTTTCTCATTACAAATCGTCTCCCTGCCAGTGCAGAAGATATTTATTCTGAGCAGTGAGTTGCAGATGGAGCGTTTGCCATAAAGCAGGACTGACCGCGTGACGCCGTGGCAACTGGTGCCATGTTTGTTTATCTCATCTATCACTTATCATCCTGTGGGGGGAAAGAGCAGAAAAAGGAATTGGGAACATTTTTGGCTCTGACCGGACCAAGGATATTGCACAACAAAATATGAAATTACGGTTTTCAAGGAAAATAAGTGTGTGTGTGTGTTTGTTAGTCTGTGGGTCTGTTTTCTTTAAACGTAGCCTTAACTGGTGCTGCAAATGTATGCGTGTGTGTGTATGATTGTGTGTATAAGTGTGTGTATGCGTGTATAATTGTGTGTATAAGTGTGTGTATGCGTGTGTGTGTGTGTGTGTGTGTGTGTATGATTGTGTGTATAAGTGTGTGTATGTGTGTGTGTGTGTGTGTGTATGATTGTGTGTATGCGTGTGCGTGTGTGTGTGTGTGTGTGTGTGTGTGTATGACACATGAGTATGTGTATGTGAGTTTTTGCGGTCCACAGAAAAGCCTGTTAGCCTGTTATTGACTTTGGTAACCCAAAGCCAGTCTGCACACGCGCACTCATTTAAACTGATTTAGTGCTTTTATTTCCAGATGACAGTGCATCATTGCTCTCTCAGGCCTAGTGGGATCCCAGGCCTTTGTTTGCTCTGACTACAGCTTGTTGTCAGTTCATTTCAGACGGGTGCTGGGGAACTGGGGACCTCTCTTCTTTCTTTCTCTCCCTCCCCGAACCGGGTAACGAAGGAGCCAATTATGACAGAGAGCGCCGAGCGCGTCCGTCTCTCATCTCAACGCTAGAACGTTCCGCGGCGCTCTGCCCGTGACGTCGGGAGACCTCGTAGCCCCCCCCGCCAAGCACGCAGAGGTTTTTACCGTGACCGAAAGCAGCAGTAAAGCAAACCCCCACCCCCGACCCCCCCTCCTGGCCGGACCCCGATCCCTCGGTGTCGAGTGGCGAGGCGGGGCGGAGCAGACGGCTCGGGCTCTCTCCCCCGGGCAGCCCGCCGCCGCCGCCATGCTCCGCAGATAAAGGGACGCCGTGTGAAGATGAAGAGCCGTCTCCGTCACCGCCTATTCCCACTCCGCCATTTTGCCGGCGACGAGCGGCGCGGCTAACTTGTGCCCGTTGAGCGATGAGTAACGCTCAGAATGGGGAGCGTGGAGCAGGGGGTGGGGATCGGGTCACGTCCTGATCGAAGACACTGATTGATAAAGCAAAGCTGACGTATGCAAAGATATCCGCTATATTCCTGAATATCCTTCTTGTCCTCCTCCTCCTCCTCCTCATCATCATCATCATCATCATCAAAAAAAGGATTCTTGTGGAGAGAGAATTTTTCAGTTTCTGTGTGGAACACTGGGCCCACAACCATAACTTTGAAGAAAGCTTGATTGCTGTTGGCCTAAAGGGTGATCACACGTTAGCTGGGTATCTCTTCACTGTCAGAGATGCAAAGCCGAGGCACATCCTGACCGAGTGCAGGCCCAGCGACCGCAGTCTGACCGTTGGAAAAGGCCGTTATGCCTGGTCATGGTTTGCCAAAAGCCGAAACGCTGTGTGGTTCTTGTGAGACTGGTGAGGAGGAGACAGGTGTTCTCCACAACACCACTGGCTGTATAGTCTGTGGCAGTGTCTCATATCCTGAGAGGACCCCATCCCCCAGCTGCCACTGCTGTTGATTTACAGTCCATGCCAACAGTTGCTTGGCAATATTATGCTGATGTGTCGTCATGCCAATAAAGCTTATATGGATTTGAATTTGACAGTGCATGACAGAGAAAATGCATTATTATAGACTTTTCATATTTCGCATACCTAGCGTACCAGCACTAGAGAGAAAGACAGCAACGGTTTAGCTATCGACTACCAGAACACGGTTCTGTTACAGTTTTCATATATATAAATAAATAAAGTTTTTTATGGAAAGACTGAGTGAGGGGAAACTGCACATCCAGCACTGAGTGTAATGAGCAGGAACCTCTCAGCAGATGGCTCTGTCAGCGTCTGTGTGTGTGTGTGTGATGGCCGACCCTCCTGTGTGTGTGTGTGTGTGTGTGTGTGATGGCCGACCCTCCTGTGTGTGCATTACCCCGACTCGGGTGCGACGCACCGCGCCTTTTAAACCCCTGCCTCGCCACACCCCCCCCCCCCGCAGCGAACAGAATATTGATAACGTGCTACGCGCTGTGGTATACACCAAACAAATATAGATTGTGTTACCTGTATTTGTTCTATGTATCGGTAAGATAATATATCCCCCCCCCCTCACCTGTGACACCAGTCACAGAGGCCATTTTAGGAATTGGTGTCAAATCTGAATTCTAATATTGTACTGTAGCACATACATGTCCTTGTCTTCCCGTTATATTCAGAATACAATGGTTGTATTTCTTTTCTAACAATAAAAACATCAGGTTGTGAAATTCAGAGAAAGCAACTGATCTTAATGCATTTGTAATGGACGGACAAACAAAGTTGTATTCTGTAGTTTGGATTTGAACGTGGCTGTTTTCGAAAGAGCCCATGCCACCATTATGTGCTGTGTTATGCATGTTGCTGAGTTGTGTCCACATGCATCTCTGGGTGTTTGCTGTGGAAAATGTATGTATGGAATGAAAATAATCCAAATACTGTAGTTGCCCCTGATATATGGGTAGAAATGCCTCTACCTGTTAATATTACCAGTCTCCGTTCAAAATATCTCATTTTTTTGCTTTAGGACATTTTTCCAAAGGATTAATTTACCTCTCTGAAGGATGTTGATTCTTTTTTTCATTTTTGTGATGTGACATGTTTATTTAAAATGACAGTACAATACAACTATGTCATAAAACAATGTCAGAATGTTTTCTTTGAAACATGAATTAGTTTAGATGTGAAATTAGCCCCACAAAACTGATGACATTTATGGTAAAATAGGTTGACGTCCCAGTGTCTGCATACTTAATACTGTTTTCCATTAAAGACAAGTCTGGACTTTGTGGCAAGATGAGAGTGTGAGTGTGACAAGATAATTGCATAAAACATTTCATAATGCGTACAGACTTATAATTGTATCGAGTTGAGATTCATCCAGCCACAGCCACCCAAGTATTTTCCCACAAACTTATGAAGATGGAAAAAAAAAAAAACATTTTGAGAAAGTTATTTCTTCAGAGATTTGTGTGCTTTAAAAATATATATATATATTACTGGTAAAACTGAAATGCAAACTCAGGGAGAAACTCCCTAAGAATCCGAACAGGAAGTAAGGCGTAACTTTAATTGTATTCAGTAATGCACTATTTATGGTCTTTTTGTCGTATTCAGTAATGCACTATTTATGGTCTTTTTGTCGTATTCAGTAATGCACTATTTATGGTCTTTTTGTCGTATTCAGTAATGCACTATTTATGGTCTTTTTGTCGTATTAAGTAATGCACTATTTATGGTCTTTTTGTCGTATTAAGTAATGCACTATTTATGGTCTTTTTGTCGTTTTTAGGTTGATATTTTGCTGCGGAGCTCCTTACGCTAGCCATGGGAGACGGATAGCACAGTTCACCAGAGTGCAGACTGCCTTCCCAACCTGTCCCTTGAACACGGTTTCCTGCTAGACCTTGAAGACCTCAATGAGGATGAAGATGGTGGCTGAGGTCGTGGCGGAAAGAAGCAGGAAGCGTGTGCCCGTCCATGCCCTCTCGCTCTTCCTCCTCCTCCTCCTCCGTGTGACAAACGGCGGCGCCCGCGGGCAGACGGTCTGCGGCCTCCCCGCCGGCGCAGAGTGGCGGCCCCGCCCCCAGACCGTGCGCGTGGCGTGGAGCCTGGCGCGGGGCGTGTGCGGGAGCGAGGCCGAGTGCTGGGGGGGCCCCGGGGGGGCGGGGGGCGAGGGGCCGCGCCCGTTCCCTCAGCTCTGCCCCCTGCAGGTGCAGCTCGGCGACCGGCTGCTCTTCTCCCCCCTGGACCCGGCGCTGGCGGCCTACGGCGTCCGCCCGCTCGCCGTCTCCGAGGAGGACTTCCGAACCTGTGCCCCCCACGGCGGGAACGCCGACGGGACGGCGGAAGCGGAGACGGAGCCACTGCCCGCCGGCAACCGCTATTTCTCCTCCGTCCACCAGGGCGGCGCCAATCTCTGCGGGGCGGGCCTGCGGCTCAACGTCACCGTGAAGGGGCACCGGTGCCGCGGGGCCCCCTCCGAACCGCTCTGCTCGGGCCGGGGGGCCTGCCGGAGCCTGCCGCGGGACCCCGAGTACCGGTGCCGGTGCCCCGCCCCGTTCTCCGGAGAGTTCTGCGAGCGGTCGGACCCGTGCGTCCCGACCCCCTGCGCGTACGGGGCGGCCTGCGTGAGCGCGGGGCTCGGGTACGAGTGCCTGTGCCCCTCCCACCTCACAGGTGAGCGAGGTAATGGGGCAGCCAGCTCTGCGATTGGTCGCCCTGGCGCCCGACGCGGCTAGAGTCCTCCGCACCGTTCGCCACCCCGCTCTCTCATTCAGAGTCCGCGCCGCGGTAGCCTCAGCGAACAGGGAAATAAAACGAGCTCGTTAAGTTAAATCGCCATGACCAAATGCACCTTACATGGAAACAACCACCCCAGTCCTTTTCAGCCATGCCGTATATATTTATTTATTTATCATAATTACTGCTTTTTTTCTCATTTAGCCTTTCTGCAATTATTTCGAGAAGGTACAGATGCCCCTATGGGCTATTTATTTGTGCAGAATTTGCCGGGACATTTTTTTTCTTCTCCCCTCTAATCACCATAATTATTTCTGAAATGGTTTTCTGTCCCACCTGAAAGCTTTCTTAATTGACTGCTACCTTATCCTTTTTCCCTCCTCCCTCCGTTTAATTTAGATTTTAATTTCCCTCCCTGCGTGCCTGTCAGTGAGTGAGATCTGGCTCAGGCCCGTTATTTAAACTTTTTCAGGCAGAACATGCTGTGGGATATCACATGATTTTTTTGTTGCTGATAAGACCAGGTTGCGTAAATGTAATGAAGTGCTGTTGCCATGACGGCATGTTTATGTTGTGCATGTGTTGTGGACCAGTGGTTCAGTAGAACTTGTGTTGAGTACCAGTGGAAGAAGAAGAAGAGGAAGAGGAATAAAAGGAAGAGGAAGAAGAAGAAGAACAGAAAAAAAGTAGGAAGAAGAAGAGGAAAAATAAGAAAAGGAAGAGGAAGTAGAAGTAGAACAGCAACAACAGGAATAAGAAGAAGAAGAAGAAGAAGAGGATGAACAACAGCAATGACAGGAAGAAGAAGAACAGCAATTACAGGAAGAAGAAAAGGAGGAAGAAGAACAGCAACGGCAGAAAGAAGAAAAAGAGGAAGTAGAGGAAGAAGAACAGCCATGACAGGAAGAAGAAGAAGAAGAAGAAGCACACCAACAACAACAACAACAACAACAAATAAAAAATTGCACTAGTTACATACACTGTAAATACATATTCCATATATGAACTTATAATTGTTTGGGGGTGGGTCACAGTATGTGGATTTATTGAGCAGATCCAGGAAGTCTGGGGCCAGTCCTGCAAAATTACAGATCCCCCCCCCCCCCATCAGAGCGTGTGAGTTAGAGGAGCCCTGCAGCGGGCTGGCTGGAGTGCGCTCTCTGCAGTACCTGTAATAACGGGAGGGGGGCGCGGCGTCTGGCCACTCCCTCCTTCATCCCCGCGTCTCACATCAGTCTGAAAGAGTGCTCCAATGACAGGTCCTTATGTCTGCATTCGCTTTCAAAATAATCCATTCAGTTCTGCCAAATTAACTAGGATAGCTATATATAATGATTCTTCATCTAAAAAAAATATATATATATTAGGATGTTTTTGCCTGTTTTTCTTTTCTTTTAACTGTCTCATTTGAAAAACAAAAAATAAAAAAGTTCCTTTTTCATTTGCAAATACATTTTGAATTTTACATTTTTCAGGTGTAAACTGTTCTGAAGTGATTGGGAATTGTGACAAAGGATGTCTCCGTGGAAGATGCCATCAGGTGACTCCAAACTCCTTCCGCTGCATCTGCGATCCAGGACACACGGGTAATAATGACATTTCTTTCATTTTTATTAGAAATAACATTTGATTTCTTTTTTCTTCATTCCTTTATTTGAGAGGGAGCCAATAGTGCAGCGGTTAATACATCACGACCATACGTAGTCATCATATATCAACGTGAAAACACATGAAATGATGTCCCTGTTATGATCGATTCATTTTGTTTTTGAGTTTAAATGCCTACACGTTGTACAGCCCAAAGCATAACAGGTTAAAGTGTTCAACACTTCTCAATTGTTTTCAATGGAATATTGATTTTGTGCACACATATTTTGAAAATCGCAGATCTTAAAAATCCTCCACATCATTGTGTTGAGAACATTTCCTCAGCACTCAGTCCCCAACCTCTGCCTTGCTGTCTTTCTTGTAAAGTGGGACCGGTCTTTGGAAATAGACCGAATCGCTGTGTAGGCTATAGTATTGCAGGTTGCATTTGTGCTTTTAGAAATCTAGTTATAATCTTGTCTAGACCTGGAGACTTGTTAGCACACAGAGAGGGCCGTGCTTTCATATCCTTCTCTTCTGATACAGATGTCAATTCAAAGGGTTTTTTTTCCCCTCACCTTTGTTCTGCTAAAAACATTTCATGAAAAGCTGTTCCATATTGCCCTGGGCCTATTGGAAGGCATGAGACCAATGTTTTGGCAACTGTTGTCAAATATGTATTAAAATGCTCTGCGTTTTTTCAACTTAACAAAATGGATGCCACTGCCCATATCAAGAAGAATGCCTTAGTTTACTTCTAGTAGAGCTAAGCAAAAATAGATCTACACAAGATGTGCAAAAAAAAAAAAAAAAAAAAACATTTTTTGTATCCACAGAATACAGTGCCTAAAGGTCACGACCCCGCACGTGCACCTATTGCCTCACAAGTGCATGGAATGCTCCGTTGCATAACTTGTTTAGTTACTGTCCAGACGCCATCTGCGATGAATAGGAAATGGTTCTGGCCGTGTAGCCTGGGAGAGCGTCCATATTTGACACTCGGTGAAAATTGGTTCAGTAAAACTTTATTAGCAAGCCCTTTTCCAGTGATGGGTCTTAATTTCAAAGCGAGTCTGCCATGTACGGAGGTAATTGTGTGGAGCTCCAGAATGTGCTTCGGACTGAATGTTTGGCTGGGGCACTGCTGATGTTCTTTGAGGAAGGAAATTCACCTGGAGAACAGGTAACGGTTTGAATGTGTTCTGTACATGGAAATGGGAGTGAGTTGCATGCAGAAGGTGTGATTGGGCGGTGTGAAGGCCATATAAACATTTCCCAGAGCATCCACTACCCTGAAAAGTGTGAGTGCGTACATACTGACTTAACCTGAGTAAGGTACCTTCCACCTATATGAACGTACTGTATACACATGCAGGTGCACCATAATGGGCAAGGAGCTGGGCTTGTAACTCAATAGTTGTGGGTTTGATTCTCCTTAGGGGCACAGCTGGTGTACCATTAAGCAAGGTACTTAAACGAAAAAAGTGTTTAAAAATGGAAATATAAATTTGTATGTGGATTAGTATGTAAGGCACTCTCGATAGTCTTCCTAATGCCACAATGTAAAGAATGGGCTGCCTGTGTTTTTATATATTTTATCATATAATTTGCCCTGAGCATCTCTCAAGTGTTTGATTGCTGTAAGTGCAGTTTCCACCAAAAATGAAATTGCAGCGTGTGTGTGTGTGCGTTTGCTCACGTGTGTGTTTGTGTGTGTGTGCGCACGTGTGTGTGTGTGTGTGTGTATGTGTGTGTTTGCGCACGTGCGTGTGTGTGTGTGCACACGTGTGGGTGTGTGTGCGTGCGCATGTGTGTGTGTATGTGTGTGTTTGCGCACGTGCGTGTGTGTGTGCACACGTGTGGGTGTGTGTGTGTGCGCACGTGTGGGTGTGTGTTTGTGCATGTGTGCAGCTTCCTGTTTTTCTTGTCTAATTTGGCCTAATTGTTTGCTCCATTTGCCCGTGCGCTGATGAGTAATTATATGTTGCAGCCTGTGAGATCACGCGCTGCGCACTTGGTGCCTATTTTCCATGTTGGTGGTAATGTATACAGCTACTCAGAGAATTGTACCAGTTAAGCCAGGGCCTATAGCTGAAGAGTGTAAAAGCACTCACACCGTCTTCAGGGAATGAGATCGACAAACCACTGTTTAGCATGCAAAGCTGGAGGAAACTGTAAAATTCAGGTAATGTAACGTGACTGCCTTTTGTGAAGATTATGCATACGCGGTATTTTAGTATTTTGCAGTCATTGTTTCTCAGCCAGTTTTTTATCTGCCTTCTGTGGGAAACTGTAATGCAGCAGGAACTACAAATAGAATCCTGTTTCTCTCTTGGTTCTACTGTCCAATCTTTCCTGTGTGACCCAAAGGGAAGAGGGTTATATGTTCCACTTGGGAAAGCCTCCTGGCTCTGTCAGATCAGAGTTATGCTGGAGAGTTTGCTGAATTTGATGGTCTTACGAGCATCTACATTAAAAGACACCTTAGAGGAGATGTGGAAGAAGGTTGGTGGCTAAGATGCACTCTTGACATGTACCGCCTTTACTGCCTTTATTGCAGACATTGCAAAAGTGTCTTTGGGTGTGAACTTCTTGTAGATTTGATCAGAATGGCCAACTCATATGGAGGGTAGGGGCTGGCCAACTTTGCGGTAAAATTGTTCAAAGAAAAAATGAAAATTAATCTAGAAGCAGCAACAATCTGGATGAGCTGGGGGTGGGAGGGTGGGGGGGGTTGGGCAAGAGGGGGAGGTGCAGTAGTCCAGACGGGAGATGACTGGAGTCCTGGTCATCTCGTGTCTGAACTACTGCACCTTCCCCCCAGCAGCTCACCCAGAATGCTGCTGCTTCTCTGACCTATGCAAGTGCTCCCTGGGCTCACACATCTCACTGCTCTGCTTATCTTCCTCCTTCCTCCTGGCTACCTATATCAGCTCGCATCAAATTCAAAACCTTCATGCCAGCCTATCAGGTAGCTGGGACAGCTCTGTCGTATCTTCAGAAAAATCACCAGACCCTGCACACACCAACCAGACCAACTGACTTCTCAGTTCTGCTACCTCTGGTTGCTTTTGAGAAAAATACTTATTCCTTGATTAAGATTTTTTTTTTTTTCTTTGAACAATTTTACCACAAAGTTGGTCAGCCCCTGCCCCCCATGTTTGTTCAGACTGAGTTGGCCATTTCTATCAAATCTATAAAAAGTTCCACACACACAGAGACAGTTTTGCAATGAAGGAGGTATACCGGTCAAGAGTCTTAGCCACTACCCACATCTACTCTAAGGTGTCTTTTTTTGTAGATGCTTGTAAGACCATGAAATTCAGCAAACTCTCCAGCATAACTCTGATGTGTGAAGAGCCAGACTGCTTTCCCAAGTGGAACATATAACCCAAGAGAGAGAGAGAAACAGGATTCTATTTGTGGTTCATGCCAAATTACAGTTTCCCACAGAAAGCAAATGAAAAATTGACTGAGAAACAATGACTGTAAAATTCTAAAATACCGCGTATGCATAATCTTTATAAAAATACAGTTCTGCAAAACACGTTTATCTGACCCCATTCATTTTCAGAACCTGTAACCTGGATGTTTATGTGTGAATACGGGTTCACATATACAGTAGCGCGTACGTTGACTGGGGTGTGCTTTTATGAAAGACCTTGAAACCCGGAGAGCTATGTACTGCCAGGATCTTCTCTCCGTGTTCGCGTGGGTTTCCTCCGGGTACTCCGGTTTCCTCCCACAGCCATAGGGAATACAGATGAAAATTAGCATTCCTATAACTCTGGCAATTAATGTGCATCGCCCCGTCAAGTAAACTAACATTAATAAACAGAATAGTTGTCTGACACGCTGGCGTGACGTTCTCCGAGAGAGACAGTTTGTGTTCCTAGCAGATGGAGAGGGTGACAGTGTGGTGCCATCGATGGTGAGGGAAAGGCCAAGACATGGAAAGACTTGGCTGGAACAACTGCCAAGACAGAATAGTTTTTGGCAGTTTGAGCTTTACGTGGTGGTTTGTCACCCAGCTTGAAATGTCTTGTAGACAAGCTGAAATGTCTGCCGGTGGATTGGATTGGAGAGGGAGAGAATGACTAGTATAATGTCGACGAACTGCCTTGCAGTTCTAGGTGGGCATTAAAATTACTTGGGGCACAGAGTATATTAAAGGGCCAACAGTATGTCAAAGTTTGGTCCATTTGAACAAACACATCCAACCATCTAGATTTACCTGATTTGCCTGATACACTGTTGTACCAAGTGTAAGACTGCGGTTGTTTCAAGGCCATTTCTGACAACTTAAGTGGTATTAATGGCTTGCAGCTTGGCTTTTTGCTATATCAATAATTTGGTTGCAGAAGTCTTTGAAATTAGACATGTCAGAGAGAAAAATAGTTCTTAAAAATACCCTTTTCCCCCTCATTGTATTAGCGACCGCATTAGTATTCCACGAAGTTTGATAAATTATGAGCGCAATTTACAAATATGATTTTAATATGCGCAATAAAAACAATGATCATTGCACCAGATAATTCAGCACATCCGATTCCAAAATTATTCACCTGTGGTAAATGGGAAAAACATTTTTTGGCCAACTGTGCGAGATTGTGCTCTATGGTGCTTGGAGCACCTGCTGGCTGACCATCAGCACTAATGCGGTTTAGTTCAGTAATTTAACAGCAGTTACAGGAAGTAATTTAGAAGCCCTGCACATGCCCAGTTCTGCTCAATTTCTGTCCGCAGCTTTAATGGTGGATGACTGGATCTATAGTCTGCCAGTAATGTGACACCATGACTTCCTATCCCTATTATACTATCTCTGCAGAGAAGTAATGTTGGTCCTTGTTTATGCAGCCTGAGTCTTAATGCCTCCTGTGCAAGTTGGCTGTCCTGGTCAGTGAACTGGCTTAATGTTTGGTTGTGGTCTGATATTTTCCACTGGAGGGAAAGTTTTTCTGGACTGAGAAGAACACAGAGATTTAACAGCCTTTGTCTGTTTGTGTGATTGGCAAAACAGTGGGAAGTCATCATAAACTGAGAAATACACACAAGTATGATGTCAGTATGACAACTCTGTTCTTTTGCTAATTTATTATTGAAATATCCAGTTCATATTGCAATTGGCAACAGCAATGAGGAAAAAATATTAAAACAAAAAAAAGTCAATTTGACAGAAAGCTGTCAAAGACTTTCACTGCCTCTACCTTTCTGCATGTATGGTCACTGCTGAGATGCAGACATTTGTTAGGCTTTTTGTGTTTTTAGTGAATGCCACTATCTGGACTGTGGGACAAGCTTTGGAACACCAGGAGCGTCATTTGTCCTTTTTTTTTTACTTAAATGAAAATAAGGCGAGTATTGTTTTTAAACCTTATTAACATACTGTGATTTGGCCAGATACTTTTGGTGGCTGCAGTTGTTTTATGTAATTGAGTTAAAAAAGAAGAATGCTTATTTAATCAGTGTTTTTGTCTCCCAATCACGGCATTCTTCATAATCATTTATATAATGAACCTCTCTCGTGTGATTGGGAAGCGTGGTCGAAAATTACCAAATCCAAATGAACTAAGTGATGGCTCTTGTCTGTTTGACAGGGGAACTGGAAGAGGTCACCAACCCTCTCTGTTCTAAAATGCTTAAAACCAAACCGACATTTTGAATGTACCCTGTAAGGATTTGGATTTTGTCACAAGGAGGAAAACAAGTTTATCTGACCCTGTTCATTTCATAACCTGTGACCTGAATGTTTATGTGTGAGTACGGGTTTGCATACACACGCAATGACTGGGTTCTGCTTATACAAAATAACGGTTGGCAAGACCCTGAACCCTGAAGAGCAAGACTATCTACTGCTACCAGTCATTCATGATGATTAGATCACAAGCCATTATACAAGGCATATCAGTACTAACACTAGATTATGGGGAGTACATTTCTTTGATCCCAGAGGAGGAAGGGTCTCCTGGTGGTTGGGGTGGGGTGGGGGCTCCCTGAATGGTCATTTTGGACTTCTCTTAAGTGCCATCCTGAGCAAAACCTCCACATTTCACAGTTCCCTTAGTTTGCCCAAATAAGGTCTGGCCAGGAATCGGGCTGTAACGCCCGCCCAACCCCACCCCCACCCCCCAACCACCAGGAGACCCTTCCTCCTCTGGGATCAAAGAAATGTACTCCCCCATAATCCTAGTGTTAGTATTGAGATGCCTTGTATAATGGCTTGTGATCTCATCATCATTTTACCCATCATTCCTGCACGTACTCCTCTACGAGGGTCCAAGGTGGTGGCTCCTTTGATCCAGACACTAATGTACATACGTACTTCACTTTCCACTTCATACCTTCCTGTGATCATAACCTCCCTCTATCATCTCGTAACTGCTCAGTGTGCCTGTCTGTGTATCGCATATCTTCTGCGTTTCAGTCGATATTATTCCCGGTCCACCACATTAATCTAATCATCCCCAGTCATGTACATGCACGTAGTAATGCTTTTATTCAGTTGAGAATGTTCCTGTCTGGCCCAGGGGTGTCTGTGGGGGCTTTTTATGACACGAGAACAGACCACGTCCTGGTCGTCTGTTTGCCCCACGACTCGCCCTAGGTTCTGCCTCCTCCAGTCCATGGTGGGTCGGTAGGGGTCATCTCATTCACATAAAAAGGCTCATGTCTGGTCTCCTCTGGTGGTTTGCGGCTCCACCAGGGTGATAAAATTCCAGCATTTTCCATAATTCGGACAAGCTTAAACATCGCAGCTTGCTTCCCCACCGAGCACTGCTATTTCTGTAGTTTGGGTAAACCGCCCTGCATTGTACGGTCTGTACCATGTCATCGGTACTGACAAGACTGAAGTCGCTTTAGGAGCACTGTGCGCTATAAGAAGAGTCCGCCTGTTTGACACCATCATTCCCCAAATTCCTCTTAGGTGATGCTGTCATCCCTCTTCCTAATTCTGCACCAGTACGGATGTGTGGAGTGGTGACAGCAGCATTTTTAGCACATAGAAGGGGGAGGGAGGAAGGTATCTTTACATTCACCCAAAAACAATGATGGCGATCACACCAAACCGACGTGTTAGAATCACCCCCCCCCCGCCCCCCCGCTCAGCTCCAGATCCAGCAGCTCAGCTCTGTTATTTGGGAGGAGTACGCGTCACGCACAGCTGGAGTCCGGCGGCTGCAGGTGCTCAGCTGTTGCCGCGGGCGCTGAGGTAAAGACAATCACACCCCCCAACCCCCCCACCCCCAGACAACACTACGGCCAATCATATGCAGCCCGATTACAGTCAGCACCGACGGGATTCGATCCTGATCACGAAAACTTGGCACTCAAACCCGCTGTCTCTGCAGTGAGAACCACTCAGCAGCCTCCCCCACCCTTCGCCTTACTCTCTTCCTTCCTTCCTCCTTCCTTCCTCCCTCCTTCCTTCCTTCCTTCCTTCCTCCCTCCCTTCCCGGTCCCCGTCATTCGGAAGTGCGGCGGCTCCGGCTGCTCCAGAAGGCTCGGCTTCGAGGGTCCCGTCCCGTCTCCTCCCCCGCCCCCCCCCCGCCCCGGCGCACGCTCGGCGGGCCGAACCCCCTCATTAATCACCCCGGAGTTAGCGGCCTCGGCCGGGGCCGCGCGGAACAACGAGCGCGGCTCGCGGGACGCCTCAAACCAGATTTCCCTCCGATTTCCCGGCCCCCGCGCGGCGTCCTCTCGGGCGTTTAGCGCGCGGAATCGCCGCCTTAATGGCCCCGCGTCCCTCCCGGGGGCCCCGCTCTTAATGGGGTTTTAATGCTCTCATCTCCCCGTTCTCCAGGTAAACACTCGCGCCGTGTCGTTTCGTGTTGCGATATATTATATATTTTTGGGCTGTTGCTTCGGTGTGTCGCTGGGTTGCATCGTGATGTTATTCACAGACTAACGCAAGCTTTAGACTGCCTCCACCCCCCCCCCCCCCCAAGGTTTCTCCAGGAGAACCCTATGCTCCTTCAGCCTCTAAGAATTTAGAAGAAAATTGATCCCACTGTGGTTCGCATTAATTGTTTCTTTTTTTTTTTGTTGCTATTTGTTTGTTTTTGAGTTGATTTGGTTTGGAAGTAGTTTAAACCTTTCGCTTGCCTTGTTACTGAGCCACATCCCACGGGCCTTGATTAGATGCTGTCCTGTGCCCAACATCGACCTGGCCTTTGGACCACTGCCCACTCACGGAAAATAATGTGCCTTCCGGACGCTGTGCGTGCCCGTCTGAACACAGTTTCCTCAAGCAAATAACAACTTCAGAAGCCAGAACACCCAAATAGCAAGTACATAAGGTAAAAAAAAAACTCCCAGTGGGTAGAAAACCCTCAAACGGTGGCGAGAAAAAACTCCCCAATGGGAAGTAATCACGAGAGGAACTCGGCTATGGAGGGGGAGTCCATCCTCCACTGGCCAGCCTGGTGTAAAGCAGCGGTAGAATGGAATGTGGCAGAAATGCTACAAGGGATCTATCACAGCAAATAGAATGGGTTAATAGTGCTGAGGTGAAAGCTAACGGGAATAACTAAATGGTATGACCCTCACTTCTTACACCTTTTCCACGCAAACGCGGAGTACTGCATACGCAAGGTGACGTTGTTGTAGTGGCAGATTGAAGTCAAAAGGATTACAAAAGACTACGAATGAGCAATAATACTTTTAATAAGGTTCCCAGGTTTGTGGAGGAGGCCCAGTGCACAAGCCCAAACTCCGATGGCGTGCGCGAACGTAGACAAGCCCGCCGAGCGTGCGGACGCCGAGTCCGACGCGGACCGAAGCTTCTCGGGAGACGGCGGCGGACCTCCGGGACGGGCGAGCCGGCGTCGCCATGGGGATTAGCGCAGCGGAATGCGCTAACGAAAGGAGCCGCCGGAGAGACGAACGGGTTGGGGCCGGCGGAGGGAACGCCGAAACGGAAGGCCCCGCCGGGGAATGCCGTCAGACCTCGCTCACCTTGAACCCGGGGCGCGTTCCCCTCTAAATTTAACCCGCGACGCGACGGCGTCGGCTAGGCTAGGGCCGGACGCGGGGAAGACACAAAGACGAGGCTCTTGGTGTATGTCAGCATGGACGTTGGTGCTGGTAGATGCCCCCCTGCGTCACCCCCCTGAAAGTCGGGAGACATCTGAATGAGAAGACGCTCATGATGTCTGAGTTCCCCCCCCCGCCCCCCCCTTTTTGTTTTCTGGAAGGAGGGGAGGACGGAAGGAAGGCGAGGGGTGGGGGAGACTGCAGGTGGCTCTTCCTGCAGAGGCGGCGGTGTTTGAGCCCCAAGTTTTTGTGATCTGGTTCGAATCCCGTCGGTGGCGATTGTAGCAGGGCAGTGTATGATTGGCCGTAGTGTTGTCGGTGTGGGGGGGAGGGGAGGCTTGACAGAATGCATTTGATGCCGACAAATGAGTTTGGAAATGAAACGCCAAGGTCGCCCAAATGCAGGAGTTCTGAGCGGTTATTCCGTTTGCTTATGTAAGTCATGCCAAAAAAAAAAAAATGGAAAGAAAAAAAAAACTGGATCCGCTACAAAGGAACGCCGCTTTCTGAATCGAAGAGAAGAGTCCTTGAGAATCTCCGCCATTCTCTGCATCATCTCTGAAGTTTGAATACTTTTAAAAAACGATTATTTATTTTTGTTCTGCGGCTTCAGATCCATTAAGATATTGAAGGTACCGTTGGCAGGCTGCCATTTTGGCGTTATTTAACTCCAGATAAATAATTTATTAAGTAACCTGTCAACTTTGTTTTGAGCGGTCCCCCGGCGGTGTGTGGACCGAGGAGGAACGAGAGGAACAAAGACAGTGTACAAATTAGAGATTCATTAGTCTAAAATTGGAATACAACAATACATCTGAGACAGAGAGCGCAGAGCTGAAATCAAGGACAGCCCGTGAAAGAACTCTCATAAAAGTGATAAATGTGGTTGGTTCTGATTAACTGATAGCTCCAGGGACTTTTTTTTTCCTTGATCCAACCGTGTTTGTTCATTTCTGTGCAAAACTTTCATGTTTGACTTCAGTATAAATCACCGATCTGTGGGAGGAAGATTCCACTGTCCATCATGCAGTTTCGTACTGTTCCATGGTAGATGCACAGGACATAAATGACAGGTGCGTGTGTGTGTGTGTGTGCTTTTATGTATGTGTGTGCATGCGTGCATTATTGTTTGCGGGCGTGTGTGTGTTTGCATGCATGCATGCATGTTTGTGTGTGTGTGCACATGTGTGAGTGTGCATGCGTGAGTGTATGTGTGTGTGTGCCTGCATGTGCATGTTTGTGTGTGTGTGTGTGCTTCTGTGTCTGTGTGCATGCGTGCATGTTTATGTGTGTGTGTGTTTGTGTGTGTTTGAGCATGTGAATGAGCATGCGTGAGTGTATGTGTGTATGTATGTGTGTGTAAGTGTGTGTATGCATGTGTGTGTGCGCGTGCGTTCTGTCAGTAAAGTAAACGGAGACCGGAGAGGGAGTTTTGCCTGCATAATGAATGCAAATACACAATTAACAGCCTGCATGATTCAAACGTTCTTTCTGCCTCTCATCCAGAGATGAAAGGATAAGAGGCAGGCGAGCGCCGGTTCGAGTGCACTGTTTTGTGTTGGCAGATAGGGGCCGGGCGTGCCCGAGAGCTCCTTCAGGAGAAAGCGAAGATGATAAAGTGCCGTCGGTCCTGCCTTGTGAAACACGTGTCTGTGCTCGGGAACGCGTCTAATTACCTGAAATGGCGGCTGATGGCGGAGTGCCGAGTGTATCCCCCCCCCCCCCCCCGCGGTTCGCCGGGGGGCTCTGCACCTGCATGGCTCTGTGACTGGAGCCGTCGCATCAGAGCGCATGCAGGTAGGTCTGCCGCGGGTTGGAGAGAGAGGGCGAGCCTGCTGAGAGGCAGGCCGAGGGCCCAGGCTGAGGGAACTCACCTGACCAAAGGGGGATAACGCTGTGATCTGGACTCCGCGTTCGGAGGTGTATGGGTGTTTCCCGAAGTCCGCTGCTCGTACAGACTCTTGCGATACAGAGCATGAGTAGTGCTGGAGAGTGGCCCTGGGCCATGTGAGCACGGTCTGAGGAAGTCTGTTTCCAAAGTCTGGAGGTCCACTGGCACACATTCTACATGTACAAGGAGTAGGGAAACCCCATGGTGACCCATGTCTGTTTGTGTGCGTGTGTGTGCGCGTGTGTGCATGCGTGTGTGCTCGTGTCCGTGCATGTGTGTGTGTGTGTGTGTGTATGCGTGTGTGTGTGTGTGTATGCGTGTGTGTGGGTGTGTGCGCGTGCTTGTGCGTATGTGTGGGTGTGTGCACGTGCTTGTGCGTGTGTTTGGGTGTGTTCGCGTGCTTGTGTGTGTGGGTGTGTATGTGTCTGCTTTAGTGAGTGCAGGCTAAATGTGAGTCCGCTCAGTAAAAGGCCCTCATGGAGTCATACTCAGACAAAAGGCTCGCTCTCACGCTCCAGCAGGGTCCCACAGTCGCTCTGTCAGCGTTTACGGCGAGCTGTAAACCCGCCGCGACCCGTGCCCAGCGGTAACGTCCCCCTCTTTATTTTCAGGTCCCCTGTGCGAGGAGCGGGCGGGCCGCTGCGCCTCGGCGCCGTGCCGAAACGGAGCCGCGTGCAGAGACGGCGCGGACGGCTACGCGTGCGAGTGCCCGGAGCGCTTCACGGGCCGCCACTGCGACGTCCAGCTCCAGCGCCGCTGCGCGTCGCCCGGGTGCCAGAGCGAACCGGACTGCCTCACCGAGCCAAACGTGAGGGCTGCTGAACTCCTTTCCTCCGCCTTACATCACATTACAGGCATTCAGCAGACGCTCTTATCCAGAGCGACTTACACAACATACTTCATACCATTTACGCTGCATCCATTCATACTGCTGGATATATGCTGAAGCAATGCAGGTTAAGTACCTTGCTCAAGGGGTACAACGGCAGTGTCCTACCCAGGAATCGAACCCGGGACCTCGAGGTTACAAGACCAGCTCCTAACCCGTTATACTACACTGCCTCCTCCTCCTCTAATTTAACCTCATAGGATCTTATTATTATAAAATGTCACATAATATTATTTCCTTGTGGCATATCAAGTGGAGGTATTCTGAAGGTCACAATAACAATTAATAAGTCTGTTTGGGGGAGAGGGTGTAAGAAGTGAAGGCACTCAAAGCTGCTTTGATTGGAACAGTACGGACCGTTGCATATTTAAACAGCAGATTGAAATGGGTCTTATAAAAAGTTCTTTGTGCGAGGTGTCTCTTGCAATTTTCAATTTTCAACCATTCTCTGGAAATGTTTCTGATGCAGATTCTGTGTGGCAGCGCCTCTATTATGCACCTGGATGAATCAGGAGAGGAGACACAAAATGGCTGATTGTCTTTGGTGACCTTCATTTGCGCAATTATGGGATTCGCCACATGGGATTCACAGCTACTGAGCAATAATTGAAAATAAGAGGCATACGGGGAGAGAATGGAGGGTTCTGCAGAAAATAAATGTTTAATGGATCTGACCCATATATCCACAGGTGCATTATTATTATTATTATTATTATTATTATTATTATTATTATTATTATTATTATTATTGCTGTAGTTGTTGTTATTATTATTATTATTATTATTATTATTATTGCTACAGTGTCTTTCACAATCTCAGTGTAATTGACAATGAAGAGGGAAACTCTCCTAATAATATGTATTCCATGTCTGGGGGATGTACAGCAACCGTTTAGAACTGGAGTGCTCACCACAGTTTGGTTGAAGTAAAGAGAGAGGCAGTTAAATTTGGGGTGGGGGTGGGGGGCAGGGTGTGATTAGGTGACCAGATTAAGATTCCCAGGTTGGCCAGGATACCGGCATACTCAGGATACCGGCGAGCCCAGGGTCCTGCTAAGCCTAGTTTAATGGCCATACTGCGTTAGAGAATCAGGCTGTAATTAATTAAAGTATGATAAAAGTTTATTCAGTGCAGAAAAAATAAGTAACCATATGGGAGTTTGAATAAAGAACTACTCTGCCATCCTTTTTTCAGTGAAATGTGCTCTTACGAGCTGTGGAATGTTTCTGTTTTCTAACAGGTGTGCTATAAGCTCAGTTAGAGGCCACAAGTGTGGCATCCTGTGGAAAGTTATCACCTGTAGCTGCCGCTGATGCTCCCGGCCCCGCTGCCTCTCCTACGAAGCCCATAACGCTCAATTACAGTGGAGTTCCAGCGGCATTTCTCCCCCTGTGTGTTTGCCGACAGTGACAAAGGCCTTATTTTCCCCTGCGTTTATGGAATTACGCCATGTCGCTAACCCAGCCCCCTCTGTCACAGCTAGCCGTGTGGCTAACCCAGCCCCCTCTGTCACAGCTAGCCGTGTCGCTAACCCAGCCCCCTCTGTCACAGCTAGCCGTGTCGCTAACCCAGCCCCCTCTGTCACAGCTAGCCGTGTCGCTAACCCAGCCCCTCTGTCACAGCTAGCCGTGTCGCTAACCCAGCCCCCTCTGTCACAGCTAGCCGTGTCGCTAACCCAGCCCCCTCTGTCACAGCTGGCCGTGTCCGCCTCCTCACCCCGCGCTAACACTCAGAAGCACCTTTCCCCTGGAAACCGTTCCTGCTTTTGTAACGCCGAGAGGGACTGTCTCCAGCAGCCTCCGCGATCTGCGCTCCCGCCGATTTGGCGTTTCTCTTCCCCTGTTTGTTTCTCTTTTTTTCTTCCTCCTTCCCCCCCCCCCCCCCCCGATACCTTGGAAACGGAGAATATGGGGAAATAGAGTTATCCGCGCTGCCGGGAATCTCCGAGCAAAATGCACCTGGCTAATGGCCTGCCTGCATGTCTGTTTTCAATCTGTGTCCGTCCGTCAGTCTGTCCTGCTGTCCTCTGATCACACGTGCGCTAACGTTCCTGACATGTCCGCCTCGCCCTGCGGGGGGATGGGTTGGGGGGGGGGGGGCGCTCAGAGAGGTCTGTGTTTGAGCTGCTCCCCTTCTCTCCGCCTCACTCCCGGTCGGGTGTGTGTGTTCTCTCTCTCTCTGCGCAGAACCGCGCGTGTGTCTGCGCAGACGGCGTCGCGGACGCGCGGTGCAGGGACCGCCGCGGGGCCTGCCAATCAGAGCCCTGCCTCAACAACGGCATCTGCCTGCCACAGGGGGAGGAGTACCGCTGCAGGTGGGAGCAGGGGCGCGGCTTTCAGGGGAGGGGGGTGGGGTTTTGGAGAGGGGCGGGTATTTAATACCGGGGGTGTGGCTGAATGTGGGGTAGAAGGAGTTAGTGCACGCAAAGGGTGGAGTTAAAGTGGAATGGGATGAAAGTTGATTAATGTTAGTGGCTGCATGGCTTTAAAACTCCCTAACTGAGGTTTTGTTGGTGTAGGAGCGCTCGTGTATTGCTTCTGCTCTATTTTCCTTAGGCCCCCCCCCTCCCCCTCCCTCCCCCCAACACACACCATTTTTACAGAGTAGTGGAGAGAGGACGAACCCAAAGGTGCTCTAACACCTGGCCCATGCAAAACTAATTAAGAGTGAAGGGTCACCTTGGTCTAGCAAAGCAGGAATATGCACACACAGCCCCTTAAAGCTGCCTTTGGGCGGGAAGCCACTGCTTCACAACCGCTCCGATTCACACGGGCTGCAGCTTTGTGAAAGAACAGCCTGTTTCATCGTGATGTTTCCCTGTGGTTGGCTTTAAAGTGACATACAGGCGTGCTGTACGCGTAAACTCTACTGAGCGCATAATAAAAATCATATGGTGAAAACGCCAATAAGACACTGTTTCCCTGCTTTTGTTTATTTTCAAAATATCAGCAACTGTCTGAATGCCAACTAACTGGTTTCTTAGTGTCAAGGAAAGGTTTGTTAATGTCTTAGATTACTTGAAATTGCTCAACTTATAGTTAATATTTTTTAAGGCGTAGTTTTTTGTCAAGAATGATTACACGTAGGTTTTTAATTTCTACTTTTGCTATATATACAGTATACATAAATACGGTATATACAAAATGTAAAATTGACTTTAATATGTCATAAATAGAACATTGCTATTTCGATAGACAGATGATACTTCAAAGTGATTTTCAAAGCCCTTTTCAGCACATCCTCCGTCTGCTATGCTGTAAGTACATTTTATAAATAACACGCCGCATCACTGTGTCCATTCGCTTGGCAGTCTTCAAAATGCCAAAACCGCTCTCCTCAGATGATCCCAAGAATAATGACTCAGCAGGTATAATGTGTATATATCTCTCACCATTATCTGATGTCATGGACCATGACTGAATGGCTATGTACTGAGCTGTGTACAGTTCTCGGAGTACATGTTTGCGCCAGTGTTATACAGACTCTCTGGGGTCAAAAGAACTCCCCAGAGGTCGTGTGGACGCTGAGGCGGTGGCGCTCAGCTACACGCAGCTGGAGCTGTCCCGTGTGTCGGGAGCACGTGCGCTTGGGGTCGGAGCGGAGAGGAGAGGAGAGGAGGTGGAGGCTGTTGTCGGGGGCCACAGGGGAGGTGGTGTTAATAACAAGGGAGGAGGGGTGGATGGGGGGGGGGGGGGGGTGGAGGTCATACTCCGGCCCGACCCGCGAGCAGCACTTAAGAAGGTCCCCCTGGCTCCCGACGGGGGAAATGTTTTACCTCGAAGCGAAATGACACTCTGAAAACTGGGAGGGCGCAGAGGCCACGGCGCGGACGGCGGAACACGCCGGAACGAGCGCGTCGGCGCCGGCAGGGGCGTTCGACCAGCGGGGACGGCGCGGTGCCGCGTAGCTCGGGCGGGGAACTCCACGCAGAAAAGGGGCGTCGATCGCTAACCCGCGCTCCTGTGGGCCTTTCAGAAAGGCCTGCAACTGCCAGTCTCTGTTCCAAGTTAGGGAGAAAAGGAAGGACGAATCTAAGATACGGTTCGGCTAATTTCAGCGGCACGTGCTCACGGTGTTTTAGCGCGTGTTTGCGAGATTCGTTCAGGCGGCGCGCTCGTAGCCGCCGGTCACTTTAAGATTGAAGTGCGGTGAATTCTGAATCGGCGTCTGATTGGTACAACTGTGGCTGGGTGCGGATGTGCCCGGACTGCCGAGCTGTGCGTTAGCGGCTGCTTTCGCGCGGAAGCTAAATCGTTGTTAGCCTTTTAGCGCCGTCTCCCCGCAGGTGCCCCAGAGGCCTCGCCGGAGAGAACTGCGAGAAAATGGCCGACCGCTGCGGGCAGCTGAACGTCACCTGCCTGAACGGCGGACTGTGCCTGAACACCGTCGATGGACACAGCGTGAGTGACCTCACACGCGCGCTCAAGCTAACGGCTATCTCTCCCACTTCGGATTTAGCGTCCTCCCCGTCAGACTCTCCCCCACAGCACACATGAATGGAGTACAGGGAGAATGACCCGGTCTATTCTCTTTAGTACAGCGAGTTTAGCACCGTGATATTATGGCGATATTATGTCTGCATTATGGCAGCGAAAACCTTGAAAGTAATATTGTACGAAACACCAGGACTAAAGACAAGGGAAAAAAAAGAGAACAAAACAATAAGTGCATCCACGCATTTCTCACTGGCTGCTACAAAGAGGGGAAAACTAAAAAAGGATTCCTTAAAAAGCTGAATTCGGATCGCCAATTTCATTGTTTAAGTGTCACGCCTGACATTACAGACTTTTATATTTCACGCTGTTCTTACACCCGCGTATAAACACGTTCAAAGAGATTTTCACCGCGGGGAGACATTTTATCTCGACAAAGAAGACTAGGCCCTCTCCGACCGAAACGCTGCTTCATCACGGAAGTTACGATCGACTCTAAAAGTCACGAAAACGAGGGAAATAACTGCCGCGGTATCTTACTCGCTGTCTCAGGACTTGGGAGATTTTTTTTCTGCTGAGCGATAATAATTTATGAATCCAGAGGTTTTTCGGGGATACTTTCTCCTTTACATGTGGAACCGGAGTTGATCAAAGGAGAATGATTTGGAAAGCAGGGAACTTGGGGCCGGCTTCCAAAATGAAATATAAACGCAGCACTCCCAAACCTGAAAAGAGCAGAGCAGATTAGAGCTTTATCATTTCATAGTCTGGGCCCAGACGCTGCTTTCAAAGTTTCTATTTGAATTTGATATTAATGATGAATTATTTAGTGCCCGGGAAAGAATGAAAAAATATTAAATAATGTGTGTGTGTGTGTGTATATATATATATATATATATATATACACACATATACACATACACATAGTTTTTTAATGTGTCCCCCAGTACAAAAGTAGTCCTAATACCTGTGTAACTATATTTCATCTCCACAGTAAGGTCTTATGCAACACTGTGCATTTGCACATTGTTGTTACGTAGTACTTGAAACCTGCACGTGGCCTGCATATTTATGCGTGCGACAAATATTATTGCTGTTATTTTTTTTCATTATATTAGTGTAACACGTAAGAAAGAACATGTATAGCTCATGGCAAATGTGGTTGGCTTTCTTTTTTGTCCTGTTTCCTGAATGTCAAAAATAGGTTGTGCTATTTTTTCTGTTCCTTTTTCTATACTATTTAAAACTATCACACTCATCTATTGGCTTTATCCTGATGACTGAATGGCATGAATTGTTACGACCTCTGTCTTAAGTTTTATGTTTACATTTATCTGTGCTTCATGTGTGTCTCATTCTTCTGGTTCGTCATCAAATTGGCCTTTTCCATCTCCAGTTACTCAGGTTGAAATAGCGACTGTTTGGCACTTACCAGTGGAGGCTAACTCTTGAAATCTCATGCTCGGAGCCTGCGGATAGTGATTACTTAATTTGCCTTCACGTGTTTGACCTCATTTTGTTCATTAGAGCGTTCCCAGATGGATTACAAATCCTTCCATCGGGATGCTGTTTTCTTATTTTGCTTTGTTATTTATCTCTTTATCATTTTTGAAGGTAACTCTGGATGGAAATTTTAAATCTCCGTCGGGGGTACAATACACTCGGGGGGACGGTACACTCCGTCGGGGGGGACTCTTGGTCTCAGCCTGCAGACGAATTCTCCCGAGACTCAGCTTTCAAGGCCGCCACGTACCCAGAAAGCCTTCGAAGACTAGCCAGGTCTAGTTAGTTTGGGATAGGCAGATAGGGACTGGAGTTACACGTTAGCCTGCAGTAGCATTCCCATTACCCATTACCCACTCACTTGCCTTATCCTATTTCCTGTTACCCACTCACTTGCCTTATCCTATTTCCTGTTACCCACTCACATCCCTTATCCTATTTCCTGTTACCCACTCACTTCCCTTATCCTATTTCCTGATACCCACTCACTTCCCTTACCCTATTTCCTGTTACCCACTAACTTCCCTTATCCTATTTCCTATTACGGTTTGACCCTGGGCCAGTTTGTAACAGAATGCTTAGTGCGTGTGCAAATGAATATTCCTCTTTCTCTATCAGTACGCGGCCTCTGTGAAATGTGGTGCGCTGTGGATTTATGTACAGTACCAAAGAACATAAAAACACTAGAAAGTTGATGAAAGGAACAGGCTGTTCGGCACATCTAAGCTCATCGCCTTTACAGCTGTCTTCAACAGGGCTTTGCAGGCTAGATTCAGGAGGCCATGCGTGTCTTAGTAATTTTCCACACAGCATATGATAGAAAATGAAAGCCGTAGGTGATCTGACTGATTGAAAGTCCCGCGGTATGAATACGGGACATTTATCCTTCGTGGATTGCATAGCTATTTCTGACACAATGTTGCCTTTAAAGCAAAATCAAATTAAGGGCAGTTAAATGCTCCTTAAAATTCAGAGGTTGCCATTATGGCTGGCGCAATACCCAGAATGCACAGCGGGTCCCCTGGGTTCTAGTATGAAAACCCTTGGTCAAACAAGGGAAGCTCAATGCATTTCACACCGATATTAAACAATGAATCCGGAATAACCTCTCATTTATTTTTCCAAGTTTATTTTTCGAATCCCAGAATGCAGCGCGTTTGCCCTGGGGGTCCGCACTCGGGCCGAATTTCAATCTCGCCGCGCGGATCGCACGAGACCCGCTGCGTTCCCCACGGATACGGAGGAAAGGCAGTTGTTGACCGCTCCACGGAGGGCTCCTGCGGGGGAAACGCGGCGGAACGCGCAGCCTAATTGACGCGGGGGACGCGACTCTCCGGCGCGGAGCGGCGCTTTTAAGCGCGTAGCTGTCGGTGCGCGAGCTCGGCGGTACTGGCTGGTAAAACGACCCTTTTAATCACGGCCGGCTGAGTCACGGCGTTCGTCTTCCAGATTGCAAAACGCACTTCTTTTTTTTTCCCCTCTTTGCGAAAGGAAGAAATGAAGAAACGCTGAGATGATTGCCTGGTTCGTCTCCTAAGAACCGGCCTACCCTTGCACCCCCCACTCCCCCCCCCCCGTCAGAGCGATCCTTCCCTGGGGATTTAAGCGGGATCCATTTTGCGGCCGTCAATGTGCCAGATACCTACGCTCCCAGGCCCACTCTCCCGAATTCTGCATAGTCAATGAGGAGCTCATTCTCTGTCACATGCACAAACTCACCATCCATCATTCTGAGCCCACAACCGCTACCCGACAAAGGGGAAGAAAAAAGATTGAACGACATAGAATTCCGATAAAGTTCCCCCTTTTATTTATTTATTGATTTTTTTTTTACATAGTCATGAATGTACGCGTTGATGTATTGTATTTCTAAGGGTCGGCGGGATTGGGTTTGCCGTCGTCGTGCCTGTGCGAACACGCACGACGCTACCTGCGTATCCCCCTACCTTCAACGTCAGCTTCCTGTCTCACACTTCCTGTCAAATTAACGGCTTGCCTGACATCCCAGCAAAAAAAAAAACGAACAAAATTCAAAAAGCCCTGTTCCGTCACTCTGGATAAAAGAGCATTTGAAAAATGTAATAAAACATAAAACGGTAAAAGAATCCCCCTACTCCCGTGTGCTGATTTGATTTTAGGAGAGAACAGTGTGTAGACTTTCATTGCTTCTTTAATGGTGTTCTCTCAGTCCGATGCTCAATCTAGCCCATGAGTGTTTTGCTTCCTGTCTGATCCCTCTACCTGAAAACAGCAGGGGGTCAGCGTTGGAAAATGTGTATTTCTCATGCGTGCATTTTCAGACTTTTCACAGAGACATGCAACATGATTTATTTACACAGTTCACTCTGTGTTTCATAAAAGCTCTGTACCACATGAAAAGCATTTAATGCACAGTTGTGCATTTTAATAAAAGTAGCAAATGTTGAAACCGGTGTCTTAATCTTCTCAGAAATAAACGATGTGAAAGTACGATATTACTTCTGTCGCGTCTGAATTGTGTCGCTCTCGAGACATTTTTAATCCATCACTTCGAACACCATGTACTAATTTACCTCTCATTTCGGCTAGGCGCTCTCATTTATAATATCTTTCTGCAATATCTGAAAACACGCAGGACCGCTAATGCACTTTCTAATTATTCGCCGTCTGTCTCGGTTAGATGCATGAAATTGTTCCGAAGATTAGCCTTGGTTCTCTGCCTGCTTTACAA
Source organism: Anguilla anguilla (assembly GCF_013347855.1). Classification (NCBI taxonomy): domain Eukaryota; kingdom Metazoa; phylum Chordata; class Actinopteri; order Anguilliformes; family Anguillidae; genus Anguilla; species Anguilla anguilla. The sequence continues at coordinate 24,181,171 of NC_049218.1, read as the reverse complement.
GGCCATTATATCAGGCTTCTTGTAGGTTTTTTTTATTTTTATAATCAGTGTCAACTGTAATCAAAACACTGATGCTGTCCAGCGCAAACAAACCGTTCCATTACCACTTTTTAATTAACGTCTGCAAAATATCAATAAGGCGAACGTGGTGGTCTCGCAAGGGGAACCGCGGGCCTGTCTGTCTTTTGTCAGGTTAATTTGGAGCGTAGTCCGTTTAAATTCTCTCCCCCGTGATGTCCCCTCGTGTACAGTGGAAACCCCACTCAGCACCCGCGTCAGTGTTTTGGAAGGTTTGATCATTTTTGATAAAGTTTGATAATTATGCTAAAGACCTCAGCACACAGCCTTACCTGTGACCTGGCTTGACTGGCAACCCTACCTCTACTTATCAACGGCACCCAATGATGTGACCTGCCTTAACTGGCAACCCTTCCTCTACTTATCCAAGACAGCCAATGATGTTCCCTTCCTTAACTGGCAACCCCGCCTCTACTTACAGTATAAAAGGTTAAAAACAGGCTCTTTGATGTAACAGACCGACTCTGAGTGATTTTCTCTCCCCGGCGCAGTGTCTGTGTGCCCCCGGATGGACGGGCGACGCCTGTCAGCACGTGGAGGACTGCTTGATCCACCCCGGCCGCTGCCTCCACGGTGCCACGTGCGTGGACACCAGCCTGCCGTGGACGGCCCCCCAGTACCGCTGCTCCTGCCCCCAGGGCTACACAGGTAAAGCCCCCAGTCACCTCCGGCAGCCCCTGTCATGTGATCACCAACTCCTCCACCCCCACGGTCTATGAATAAGGGGGGAAAAAAAGACTGTATTGCTGGTAGGGTCACATTGTGGACAGGAGAAGGTTTAGCTGGTTTGCAGTAAGAACTGCTTGTGTTTGCAACGAGAGGCCTGTCTTCTTATCTACAAGGGCTTTCTGTGGAATTGAAGAACAGTTGTGGAATTGTTTGTGTCCTTTCATACAGAAAGTCACCGTATTTTCCTTTTGTGCTGCACTAAATGAATCCATTCCAGAGAATCCACTATAATCAGTATTTTTCCTGAATAAGATTTCATTTTTTTTATTGTCAGTGAGAATACACTACATTCAAGTTGTTGAGTACAGTATGAAAATAGTAGACATGTTTCATGTAAAATGTTTAAAATTTTTAAAAAATTTTAAAGAGATATAAAAGAAGCTAATATTTCAAACTGAATAGGACACCTGATTGGATACAGAGAGATACATATATTAAATTTCATATTGGGACCCTATCTCCATTTAGGCCTTACACATGATTTGTACTTTGAGCCGAGAAAAATAAGCCAAGCTAATTACTGGCATCATTTTGTGAGTGCATATGCCATTTTGCATATTTAACATGGACATGTCAAACACGTATATTTGTTTGAGATTAATGTTGCATTCATCCATAGTAACTACAGTAAGTGCACATGATTGGTATGTATTTATTGACCTCCTAAATTCTCTCCAGTTTATTTTGGTATTCATATTTTTTACATTTAGCCAATGACAAGTTAAAGTGCCTCGACTCGCATAATGGAGTATAGCAATAAACAGATTAATTTAATCTGGTGAGAAAAATAAAATGTTCCGAGATATGTTCTTGATGTACGGGTGCAGTCGCTATATTTTGAATACAAACTATCTGTTCATCTGCACTGAGGCAGTATCATTTTGGGTTCTAGAGAGAGTATAAACACATTCACAGTTCACAACATAAATTTCAATATAGATGTGCAAAATTCACACTTCACATATATTTGTGTAATTGTTTATGGAAGTTCATGCACTTTTTCAGATGACAGTGCGCTCAGCACTTTGAGAGTTCTGTTCAGATGTTAGGCCGTAGTTGAATTACCAAACTGTAAGTCACGTCTGTAAAATTCAGTGGTGCATATATTGGAAACGTATATTTTGTGGGGGGAAAGCACTCAAACTTTGTTATGGAAAAGTAAAAAAAAAAAAAAAAAAAAAGCTTTCAGCATTGTTTTAAACCCTGTATCACAGTGCAAAGGTACAGTGTGTATGAGTCCAAACTTTTTACAGGCTCCCTGTACAACCTGTCAGGTCATTTGCAAGAAACTTTGCACAGAATGGGTCGTTCTCACCCACTCAAATCATTCGTCTTAATGTTAATCTTATAAGATATAGCTCAGGAGGTAAGAGCGGTTGTCTGGCAGTCGGTGGGTTGCCGGTTAGATCCCCGCCCTGGGCGTGTCGAAGTGTCCCTGAGCAAGACACCTAACCCCTAACTGCTCTGGTGAATGAGAGGCATCAATTGTAAAGCGCTTTGGATAAAAGCGCTATATAAATACAGTCCATTTACCATTTACCATTTAGATAGCCTGGTCCTGACTGTCCTTAGGTAAGACTAGCCTTCACTGGCTAACTATATTAGCACCTTCAGTTCATCTCATTTGCATTTATTATCTGTCACATCTCATCCCATCTCTCCCCAAGCACGAGTTTGTATGATAAATACTGCCTGAAAACACACACACACCACTCTGATCTGATTTGCTTTGTTAACACAGAATATCATTACTGCGTCCATTAACTGTAGTATAAATTAGTTAGATTTCATGTGTAATGTCTGTTTATCCAAGATCTTTGAAGATGTGCTTCCAGGGGGAGGCAACCTAAATTTATTTGTCCCAATTTTTCTCTGCCTATATTATATTTTATTTAACTTTACTATCGGTTTGAAGGTTTAATATAGACTCTACAGATATGTAAACATGATATCACACTCTTATATGGTAAGTATATTCCATAATGTTATTTAGCACATGCTCACAATCTCTTGGTAGTGATGTAAAAATCAGACTTCATTTATGGTTTTAAATGTATTTTTAACTAATTTCCTTGCAACTGAAATATAGTAGACCAGGGTTGTCAAACTGAAATATCCCAGAGGTTTACTTTAAATTAGCAGGTAATTGAGGCCTTGGGAACAAAGTGTGGGTTCTTTCTCTGATCAGCAACTCAGTGGTGCTGAAACACATTGAAAACTCTTCAGGACCCCAGTTTAACAATGCTGGAGTTTAACCTGTGATATAAACATGATCAAGCTGCTGGTTACTAGAACACAATTATTTTAAAAAATTTATTTTATTTTTTTAACAGATTTCTCCTTTTGGAATATAAATAAATAAATGCTGCTCAAAAGCATGGGAACAGTGGAGTGAAATTAGGTATTGTTGCTGTATGCTTAAGCCATTTAGATTGAGATAAAAAGATGGATGTGATGTAAAAGTACAGACAATCAGCTTTTGCTTCATGGTATTTACATGCGTATATTTTTACCAGAAATGGCTGCTTTTGTGTCGAGTCCCCCCTTTTCATCTGTGCAATAGTAAGTTAATGGAAGACAGACGAGCGTTAACTGTTGCTCTGGTGTTTTCTTTTGCGTGGATGCGTGTGTGCACATAAAAGAACAGTGAGTGGCTAGACTCGGTTTTAGCCGTTCTTTCAATCTGTGGAGATTGCATCTTGGGTCAGAGGCATACGCCATCATAAAAACCAGAGGATGAACTATGGCTTAAAAACAACTAATCTGCAAACTGGGAGTGCAGAATAATTCAGTTAGAATGGTTGTCCAGAAACAGGGTATACCAAGTATAGCAATTTGCAAAGTCTTGAAAAAGAAACAAACCACAGGAGGACTCAGAAATAAGCACCGTACAGCTCAGCCAAGGAAGACTACTGCAGTTGAGAAAAACCATAAAACAAGAGTCAGTGAGATCACCTGTTGTCTCCAGAGAGCAGGGGTGAAAATATCACAAGCCATCGTACGCAGAAGAGTTGGAGAACAGAATTATAGAGGCTACACTGCAAGATACAAACCTCTCATCAGCAGTAAGAATCAAAAGCCTATATTAGAATTTGTCCAAAAAAAATACAGAGACAAGCCAGAAGAGTTCTGGAACAAAGTTTCATGGACAGATTCAACCAAAATAGACCCTTACCAAAGCCATGGGAAGCTGAAAGTGTGGAGAAAGGAAGGAACAGCCCCATGATCCAAAGCACCCCCCCCCCCCCAATCATGTTTGGAACAGGCTCGCTCCTCTTTTGGTGATGTACTGTAATGGGGGATGGCAGGAGTAGGATGATTTTGGAAGTGTACAGACAGATCTTGTCTGATAACGTATGAAGGAAATCCTCCAGCCTCATTGGCCGGTTCTCCATCCTACAGCAAGACAATGACCCCAAACACACTGCCTACACAACCAGAGCATTCATCAGTGGGAAAAAGCTGAATGTTTTGGACGGGCTGGAGCATGCATTTCACTTGGTGAAGAGGAGACTGAAGACAGAAACCCCCCCGAAACAAAGATCAACTGAAAGTGGCTGCAGTGAAGGCCGGGAACATCATTTCTGAAGATATCGAACGATTGGTGATATCACTGGCTCCTTAACGTCGTACGGTTACTGCGTTTAAGGGCTATGTAACCAAATATTACGCTTTTATTTACTTGTAAATTCAACAATTAACATACGTTTGCCCAGCTGAAAATATGGGTAATCAACACAAAAACAGCTGTTTCTGTAAAATGATAAAACACATATGCATGCAAATACTATCAAATAAAAACTTGATTGTCTGTACTTTTGCCTCATATTCATATTTTGGTCTAAAATGCAAATGTGTTAAATGTGTTATTTATCAAAAATACCAGATTTCTACTGTCCCCATACCTTTGGAAGGATCTTTAAAATAAATAACACCTCCATTTATTGTTCAGGCCAAAATTATTTTAATTCAAAGGTGTTGTATTGTAGACGCGCTCAATGTGATACAGAGTTCAGTAAAACAAAACCTAGACGCTTAGATTTCACACCGCGCTCGTACGCTTTCAGGTTCAACCTGTCGTTATTCTCCCCAGAAAGATTGTGTTGCGCCAAAGGTTGGCTGAAGCCTTCGAGCAGCAGATCGCAATCTGCGAAGAATAGGCTGAGGACATGCTTAAGAGAAACCGCTCTGTATCCCCAAAGACGGGTTAAAGCTGTGGGAAGGTCAGATCCCTCCCGATAGATAAGGCCTTTGACTCTTTATCAGTCCCCTAGCCCTACCCAGCTCCTATCGGGGGTTTAATTGAAATGCACACAGACGATGAAAACCCAACGACTCCCCGAACACCATTAAGTCTGAACTTAACAGCCTGTTCCTGGGACTCGTTCTCTCCCTATTCTGCAGACGGGCCTTGTAGGAACATTTCTGGGGTTAGCAGGTCTGATACATATGTACACACTGACACTCGCACACACAAACACACACACACACTCGCACACACACTCTCACACACTCACATGCACACACACAATCTTACACACACACACCACACATTCACACACACACACACACACACACTCACACACACACCACACATTCACAGACACACACACTCTCACACACTCACATGCACACACACACTCTCTCACTCTCTCTCTCACACACACACACACACACCACACATTCACACACACGCACACACACTGATTGGTTTTTACTGGAGCAGCAGTCTTGCAGCGACATTTGCCAAGACTCTGAGTAGATACACTATGCTTTACTCATGCATGGACATTTGCTCACTTAGCAGAAATTGTGTGAAGTGTAAAGGGGAAACAGTCACATTAATGTCCCATTTTTATAATTTCGGCGCACTTACTGTTGAGGATAAGACTTTGTTATTTATTAATATTTCATGTCTTTTTGACAGAGTGCTTCATAAAGCCTGTGGATGACACTGGGCCTGTGTGATAAACTGTGTGTGTGTGCGGGTGTGCGTGTTGCGTCTGTGTGTGTGTGAGCGGGGGTTGGGGGGGCGTGTCGCTGGGGCACTGGGTGTGACTGTTTTCCTGGCTGTTTTTGAAACCTTTCGACGGAACAATTCATCATTATTCTCGCATTTCTGCGAGGGCTTGCATTCCGCCACGCATCCGGCCTTGGAGAGGGCCCAAAGACTGCGGGTAGGAGCCCAATTACCGGCCGGGCCAAGGCCCCTCCACGCGGTAATGAACCGCCTTTATGCACCGGAGATCCGAGCTTGATCCTCGCGTCCCGTCTCGACTCTCATCAAACACACACGCGCACACACACACGCACACACACACACACACACCGTGTGACCCACATCCCTGCGAGAGAAGCGTCACCCTGTCAGCTCAGCCCTCCTCCCGTTTCTTCATTAACGCGGCTTCCGTTTCTCAAACCTCCGCATCAAACAAACAAAAAAAGCGCACCTCCGAAACGCGAGCGAGCGATGACTTCATATCGCCGGGGAAGTCCGGTCCGGCCTCGCTCAGTGCGGAATGAATGCTAATGCCAACCTCATTATTTTCTTCTCATAACTCTCAGCTTTTATTGCGAACATAGTCACCCCCTGCTCATGCTCAGGCCACTTTAAACGTCTATTCAATTTAGGAAAGAAAAAAAAACAACATTATGGGATAAACAATTCAACCAGCACTTGTTACGGATCATTACATGGCCTTCAGTAATTGTTTTTTTTTTGCTTTCCTAGTTGGTGAAAAATACAAACCCTCACAATGTAATGAACCAATTATCCCCTATTTTCCTAATCAATATTGTACATCTTGCATATCTGGAGACCATTGCGTATATTGCGTGTAAACCTTGTTTTTTTCTGTGAGCAGGGGATATGAGCGTACGTCACACTGCTCTTTGTTCCTCTGTTCCCAGCGTGGAAAAGCTTGAGCGTATTATTCTGAAGAACCAACCGTGGGTGAAAATCCAATATTCCTGAGATGCGACAATATCAAAGGAAGCGCACTACGGTACAGCCTCGAGGATGTCGAAAAGTGGATAAAATGCCTGCCTGTCCATATTTTTATTAGAGTAAATGAGGAGAAACATTTGTCTTTCTTCTCTCTCTCGAGTTCCAACGTGATCTCTGTGATTTTATCAGAACAAAAGGGAAAAATCGGGCCAGATAAGGCGAAACAGCATAAGTGTTATGGAATAAGAAATTCTGCATTCACTGAAAAAAACGAAAAGAAACCAGCTTTTTACTTTTACTTCACTCACAACACTACATATTCGTTCTTAAGTGACATTAGTCTTGCAGTCTTTAAAATGGAACGACGTCGAGACATTAGAATGGAAAAAGGCTCATCCATTATATTCTTAACCATCATGTTATATCTCCTGGGAGTAACAGATAGGTTCTTAGAAGCTATAACCCAAAAGCTATGATTTTAATACATCGCACACTAATTGTATTACTTTGATCGAATCCAGGCCCGATAACACAATTTCTATGTCTTGTGGGCAGCTGAAAATCGCATCAGTGATGATGATGAATTTTTTTTTTTTAACCCCTCGGGAAACGTAGATCTCCTGCTCGTTTCATTGGTGCTTTGCTGCTTTTACTGAGGAGAGAGAAAGGCTTCTTGAAGCCCATAAGCCCTGGGGAAACCATCCTCCATCTTAGCACCTATAAGGCGGTGAGGTCTTCGCTCTGCGTTGCTTACAGTTGGAACGGATTCCTCCAAATCGGCAAGTCTTTGAGTGGACACGTTTTGTTTGGTTTACTAATCCTCACCCTGCTTTCATGGTCTATATTAGTGCCCCTTTCAATACCCTGTAATGTTTACTGCTTGGTTTTTTACTGTTCTGCCACCCCCTCTGGTTCTTTCCTGATTCCCCCTCTTCAGGCCGATGTCTCCTTCACTCTCTCCTTCGCTCATGACGTGGCTCGCTCTCCTTCGCTGTCACCCTCTCGCTCTCCCCCATCCCCATTTCAGCTTCATCACTTTCAGCTTAACCTGCCCTTATCTGATTTTCTCCAGAGCCATGTCTGCGCCCCCTACCCTCCCCCCTCCACACCCCCCCCCCCATTTGACCGCTGACCTTCCTCTGTCCGTACACCCTGATTGTGCGCCGTACTGCCTGTTGCCATCTCAGTCAGTATTTCAACCAGCACCCATAATCCCTTGCTTCAGGGCTTCGGCATTTTTTTTTTAGCTGCTGCTGCCGTTGCTGCTGCCGCTGCTGTTTCTGCTGCCGTTGCTGCTGTTGCTGCTGCTGCCACTGCTGCTGATTTTGCTGCTGCTCCTGCTGCTGTTGCTGTTCTTGTTGCTGTTGCTGCTGTTGTTGTTGCTGTGGCTGTTGTTGCTGCTGCTGCTTTTGTTATTGCTTGTTACTGTTCTTGTTTTGCACATTTGCTTTGTCTCTCAGTCCCTCGTCAGCAGCGGTAGTGGCTCTCTGAACGTAAGCCGAGCTACTGCACTTCTCCCCCTGGGTTCCCACAGTTCACTCTCCCCTGACAAAGTTCATGATACCACTCTCACAACAGATAACCTGAAAATAACCTGACTGAAAACTAAAGAAGTAAATAAGTAAATGTTTGTCCTTAATCTTTGCACTCGCAGTTATTTGTTGTAAGTGGGCGAGCCCCCTGGGAGCTCTTATTGCACACATATTAGCCCTTGTCATGTTTATTGTAGCTTTTATTGTGATTTTTAGTCTACGCGCGTGACGCCGCAAGACAAATTTCAGCCGGAGGAATAACGTGTTAACAATAACGAGTTTTTATCCAGCACTTGTTCACCCGTGTCTGCTACAAAGCTTTAAATCAAGCTCTTCACCTCTTCTTTACCAGCCCTTACCTTCTCTACAAAAAAATAAATGAATTAATTTGAAAAACCCAGAGGCTTTCGGCAATTCAGAGAATCGGATTCTTATTTTTTTGGGGTTTTGTTGCTGAATGCCTGATATTTGGCAGGAGCAGACTAATACTGAATCCAAATAATACTGAAGCATTATCCATTGTTGTGGCGTAGCGATGTTTGCATGCGTACATAATTTGTACACGGTGTCATTTAAATTCCTGCTTCCGTCCCAAAATCGCTCGTTTAGTAAACTGTCACTTCGTTTGAACGTTCATCCTTAAATTTGACTCGCAGATAATGGCGGGGGTTTGTTTGTCTTTACAGACACCATCTGGGAGGTTAATTACCGGAAATTGCCACAGTTTAGCTGCGGAGAAAACAAAAATGCATTTAATAGCGAGCCGAGACTCGTATAATTTGCAGAGTGAGAAAACTGACTACCGTGTGCGTTTTAGATCCAAGCGCTACAGTACCGTTAGCATATTCCCCAACACCTGATTATTGGACTCGTCTTCAGTTCACACTTTTGTAAAATAATGCTGAGCTAGCCGAGCCCTTCTCTGTTCCTCTCGCGGTTTCCACGCTGTGGCTCGGGATCAGTCGACGCTCTTTTACGTCTTTCAAACGCGCGTTTCAGTTCCAAACACGATCGGTCGTTACCGTTATTCAAAGCAAACACGTTTTTAACTGCCGAGAGCGATCGCTAAGCTGGGCTGACCCGTTCCCTGTAAAGAAAAGAAAAAAGAGGGAAACGGCGGCCATTAGAATTAAGTTGAAAGATTTTTGATCGGATCCACGCCAGTGCTAGGTGAGAACGCCGTCAAAAAGAAGTACAGATAGATTTGTCTTGTACAAAAATAATAAAATATATAATAAATACAAAAAAAGCTTCCGGCCATGTCAGCGGGGGGCGCCCTCGTCCGCCCGCCGTGTTGCAGTACTGCAGCTTTAGAAGGAGGGCCCGGCCCGAAGTTCCCTTCCGCTGACCCGTGGGATGCAGGCCACCCGAGGGTTACTTAAAGCCCCCCCACCCTTTCAGCAATTTTATCCCCAAAACTGTGGGTCGGGACCCACTGCTGGGCCATGGGATGGGGGTTCAGGTGGATCGACCGGATCATCTGACATACATAAACTAATTCATATACTTCCTGTTCACACCAGTCAAATGGAACAATGCGCTATATTATTTATACTAGTTTGAGTATGCATGCATTTCTTGTGTATAGGTTTTTAAAAAATTCCTTCCAAATTTGAACATACATCAAACAACATTTTAATGTAAAGTGGTTATTATTCACTAACTCGTTGATTCCAGGGCTGAGAAGGTTTTGGAACCCCTGCTTCGTGAGATAAGCCGAGAGAAAAAACTCAGTTTCCTGTGGAATATGCATAAGACGTCTGGAATGATTGCTGATTATTTAAATGAGTCATGACTGGAATTACACCTGTTGCCGTGGTGATCTTGGCTCCCTGGTGTTGAGGCTAAGAGGGTGCCCCAATCCTTTAGTAATCAGATATGCTGTGAAAAAACGTAGCATTTGATGTAAATGAGGTATTTGTAGGCACTTGTAATCTTGAGAAAAAAATGAGACCTTTCCTGTGCATGGGCAAAGAGTTACGGAGGCACTCAATGGGACACAGTATAAATTGGAATGGGTTTATAGGGTTAATAAGGCGCCATGCCTTGCTGTTCATGTCAGCGCACGTTAGAGCACGTTAGCGCACGTTAGCGCGCCCGGCGCGGCCTTCATCAGCGACGCCGTCTCTTTCAGGGGCCCACTGCGAGACGGAGCTGAAGGAGTGCGACTCCGCCCCCTGCCTGCACGGCGGGACCTGCACGGACCTGGCGGGCGGCTACAGATGCACCTGTCCCGCGGGTAAGCGGGTTTTTCTGCATGTCGTCATCCCCCCCCCCCCCCCTCGCCCACCCCCCTGACTGAATGACTGACAGCTGAACAAACGTGGCAGTTTGCTGCCAGAGCTCATCAGGGCTGCAGAATTGTGTCAATATTGTGTCATGATGAGCTCTCCCTTTCGCCGGCGCCTCGCATTAATACCATTCCCGGTAATTTGTTGACTCTGCTCCTCCGCCTGAGGCTCAATTTGCATTCACTGATGCAGCCCGAACCCCCCTCTGCCTACCCTACCCCCTCCCATTCGACACCCCCGCGGTCCCCTCTCCCCCCGTCTCTCACACTCGCCACTCCCCACAGACCTGCACGTTGCTGGAAACCGGGCGCGGGTCGCCCGTCCCGCCGGCCCCGCCCTCGCGTCCGCTCGGCTGGTCGCCCGTCCCGCCGGCCCCGCCCTCGCGTCCGCTCGGCTGGCCGCCCGTCGGCGGTAACCCCCCGGCAGCGGAGGCCATGCCAGGTGCGGTCGGTGCCGGCTCAAGCCCCGGCATCAAAGGGACTCAGTTCTGAAAATGGGATTGTATGTACATTTTCCGAACAAAAGGAATCTTTGAATCTTTGATGTCCCCCCCCCCGAACCCCCCCAGCCCCCCACACACACAGATTCCTCAAACGGGACACCTCTCCCTTATTTTTCCGGCGCTCTCCTCCTTGTCGCCGTGGCATTCGGGGATAATTGCGGCGCACGAGGACGCTTCTCCCGAGCGCCCTCGGGGCGCGCCGAGCCGCGATCCCGACAGATTGAAATGCATAATTCAGACGGCTTATTGCGCGTTTTGATCTCTGTGTTGCGCGGGAGATGCGTTCTGCGGCTCGCCCGTGGAAAAGCATTAATTATCTGACATCCGAGGCTCTTTGGAAATGCAAAGATATTAATTGAATAGACCGAGATGTAGGTAATTGCGCGCTGCTCGGATAATTGAATGCATCATGATATTTGCTTTGCTGGACTTGAAATCAATTTATCTTGGGAAAATACACTGAGCCAGATGCTGTGCTCCCTCTACCCTGGGAAACATGCAATCTTAGGTACTGACACGTCTTCAGAAGATAATGAAATGGAAAAAAATGAAATACAGAAAATGCATTTATTTCTTAAGCAGACTGTGTCATGGCATCATCATCGTCATCGATGGTGACTCATCATCCCAGATGTACAGCTTTCCCCTGATGCAGCTCACATTTTAGTAGGCTGTAGCAATGCAATGCTAGGCTACGCTCTGAGACAGGAACCCAGTGAATATGAGGAGCTGCTCTCTAACACTGAGACAGGAACCCAGTGAATATGAGCTGCTCTCTAACACTGAGACAGGAACCCAGTGAATATGAGCTGCTCTCTAACACTGAGACAGGAACCCAGTGAATATGAGCTGCTCTCTAACTCTGAGACAGGAACCCAGTGAATATGAGGAGCTGCTCTCTAACACTGAGACAGGAACCCAGTGAATATGAGCTGCTCTCTAACACTGAGACAGGAACCCAGTGAATATGAGCTGCTCTCTAACACTGAGACAGGAACCCAGTGAATATGAGCTGCTCTCTAACTCTGAGACACTTAACCAGTGAATAAGAGCTGCTCTCTAACTCTGAGACAGGAACCCAGTGAATATGAGGAGCTGCTCTCTAACACTGAGACAGGAACCCAGTGAATAAGAGGAGCTCTCTAACTCTGAGACAGGAACCCAGTGAATAAGAGCTGCTCTCTAACACTGAGACAGGAACCCAGTGAATATGAGCTGCTCTCTAACTCTGAGACAGGAACCCAGTGAATATGAGCTGCTCTCTAACGCTGAGACAGGAACCCAGTGAATAAGAGCTGCTCTCTAACACTGAGACAGGAACCCAGTGAATATGAGCTGCTCTCTAACGCTGAGACAGGAACCCAGTGAATATGAGCTGCTCTCTAATACTGAGACAGGAACCCAGTGAATAAGAGCTGCTCTCTAACACTGAGACAGGAACCCAGTGAATAAGAGCTGCTCTCTAATGCTGAGACAGGGAGCAGCCTGCGGACTGTAGCCCTCTGTACCTTGGGACAACTGTGCTCTGTTACTCAGTCAGCACTGGAGTGGCGCGGGTTTAATTTTGGGAACATTAGGAGTGTTACTGGTATTCATTTTCAGTGGCATGTGGGACCCTGCATCCCCCCCAATTGTTATGCTTTATAAACATTTATTAATTAGTTTTCTGAATGGATCATTTCCACAGTGATTATAAGCCGTGGCTGTATCAATTAACATATAAATTGATCTGTCTTTTTAATGTGAAATTAGGGGAAAATGGAAGCAGTGCAAAATAATCATCAGGTCTGCTTGCATTGCATTGGTTGGTGTCCGAAAATGGAGAGAGACCCACCATTTGAGGAATGTTCCTGGACATTTTGGTTTAAGTTAGATGCTGCAAGAGTAACAGTGAAACACAAAAAGACTGCAGTGTAAACATTTTTCATATGAGGGTACTGCTAGTACTACTACCGCTGCTGCTGCTACTACTGCTAATACTGCTACTACTACTGCTAATGTTACTACTGCTGCTATACTACTACCACTACTACTACTACTACTAAATAATAATAATAATAATAATAGCTTGACAGGCTTTATGTTGATTGTGGGAATTGTGCATCATCTCCTGCAGGGTTTTTGGGCGAGAACTGTGAGGTGGATGTTGACGCCTGTGTCCTGCCAAACACCACCTGCCCCCCAGGAGCCCTGTGCGTGGACCTGCCCGAGGGGCTTCAGTACACCTGCCGCGTGCCCTGCCCACCCCACACACAGGTGAACTAGTTCCTCACCTCTCCCTTCAATAGACCTGCTGCTTGCCCCGCCCACCGCACACACAGGCGCACAAGTTCCTCACCTCTCCCTTCAATAGACCTGCTGCTTGCCCCGCCCACCGCACACACAGGCGCACAAGTTCCTCACCTCTCCCTTCAATAGACCTGCTGCTTGCCCCGCCCGCCCACCCCACACACAGGTGAACGAGTGCCTCCTGCAGCGGTCTTACACACACATTTCCCCGCTCCCCAGTTAGCGGCGCAGTCAGGTGCGGCTTCAGTACAGAAGTAAGACTAGCACGTTAGCGCGTGCGCTTTCTTCCAGGCCGCGTTTTGAATCTCCCTCCATTTCGTTTATGTTTTTCAATGACATGATCGCTAATCAAAAACAATAATATGGCTAATAGTGTTTTTTACAACAAAAGAAAACTGTGTGGATGACTGACATTATTTTGCCAAACCTGTCTGTGTCAAACGTGTCGAATAGCCAACGGCAAGCTGCTTTCTTTACCTTTCAAGCACAGAATTGTGACATTGAGAAATTGTTTGTATTGTTTTTGTTGTTGTTGCTATTGTTGTTGTTGTTTTATTACTAGTGTGTTGGCATGGAAAGCAGGTTATTGTTTCAAAAGCACAGGCAGCCCTGATAGAGACGAACAAGCGCCGCAGAGGCATGTGAACGAGCGTCGTTAGCACGAGCTTCGTTAGCACGAGCGTCCGAACCGCACGGCCTCCTCTTGAAAGCGCGCGGCTCCAGGAGTTCCGCCGTTCTCAATCAAAATTAGCGCCCCGGGTCCCCCGGCGGTATTTACCCCCCGATGATAAATGCCCCGCTGAATCGCTCACAGTGTACTCCAACGCCTTAAACTGTCATAGAATTGCAAAAGTGCCGAAGAAAGATCGGTTTCACCGCGCGCCCTGGGGGGGGAAGGGGCTGAAATGCCTGATGGCTTTAACTGCCCCGGCGGATTAAAAATTGGATATAAAGGTACATTAGATTTAGAAAATTATCGAACGCGGTCCTGGCGTTCGGGAGAAATGCAATTCCGTGTGTGTGTATTAACCACAATATTGCATTCGTTTGGCAATTACGCCGTGGATAAAAATGAAACAAAAGATATAACGAAGGTAAATTCCTAGCTCTGTCACCGTGGTGATGTTCACGGGGGATGAAAATATTAAATTTATGATGTTAATCACACAGTCTGCATGCTTTTATGGGTCCAAAACAGAAGTAGTTTCATAACTTGGAAATTGGGAGTGGAAATTTTATATTTTTTTGTCGATTTTAGGCGTCGTTCATTTTGGTGAGTCATGCAGACTGGTAGCTTATGGAAAAGGAAGGAAGAAAGAATGCAGATTTTGTATTAAGAGTGCACATTAATTCAATTCCTTATCTTAATTTATTCATTTTTAACAAGCACCATGGACACATGCGGGCATCGAAAAAACAACAGAGACCGTGACTCAGAGATGACGAGTCACTTGGACACGACTCAGTTATTGTTAGATAATTATTTAGATGATACGCAAATGTGTCGCTTGATTATGCATGCATACCATAGCAGATGTATAGCGGTCTGGCTTTGCATTCAGCGCGAAGCGCGTGAGACCGCTCGCCGCGTACCATGTGACGCCAACGGCGTCCGCGCGTTCGGCGAGACTGAGCGACTTCCTCTCTGGACCCCGCCAGCCGTGCGCCAACGGGGGGCGCTGTTTCCTGGACGACGCCGGCGGACGCGGCTGCGCGTGCGCCCCCGGGTGGACCGGACACGCCTGTCTGGAGGACGTGAACGACTGCGAGAAGCACTGGTGTCAGAACGGGGCCACCTGCGTGGACGAGGTCGACGGCTACAGGTAGGATGACTCGGCATCGCGAAGCTACCTCCAGCAATGCAGATCCGCTTTATTTTTACATCAGGAGCTTGTTCGGCTCCCTGTGCATTTGAATAAATACGACCATTATGACTGTTCGTGCATTGATGTAATGCATTCAGAACATCTTCAGATTGATCTTCAAGCAGATCCTGAGAGAACCCCCTCTTGCATCGTGACGGAAACAGCTTCACCTTACCTTCTGATTAAGGTCAAGCGTAATTGAGTTTAACGCAGGTCTGTTTACCACTCTCCGTCCGGTGCTACAGTGCGCGAGTGACTGTGGCCTTCGATGCCATCAACATTTGTTTTTAATATTGGGTTTGCATTCAATCAGGAGCTAAAGGTAAGGACAAGCGTGGATTGCATCCAGGCCTTGCTCTTTAAATTTGATTTGCAAAATGAAGATTTATGGGTTATTATTTTTTTTTATCTGTTTCCTCACAGCAGAGAAAAGAGCCGTGTAGATAATAATGCTGAGTGATTTGGTGTGATGATGATGATGATGGGCGGCAGTGTAGTATAATGGGTAAGGAGCTGGTCTTGTAACCTAAAGGTCACAGGTTCAATTCCCGGGTAGGACACTGCCGTGGTACCCTTGAGCAAGGTACTTAACCTTTGTTGCTTCAGTGTATATCCAGCTGTAAATGTAATGCACTGCTTATGTAGAATGTTGTGTAAGTCGCTCTGGATAAGAGCATATGCTAAATGCCTGTAATGTAATGTAATGATTGTGTTGTTTGCGTAGGTGCCTGTGTCTCCATGGCTTCACTGGGCCCTACTGTGAGCAGGACGTAGATTTCTGCGTCGGAAACCTGTGCTCCGAGCACGGCACGTGCCTCGACCAGCGGAACAACTACACGTGCCGCTGCATGCTGGGATACGAGGGGAGGCACTGCGAGCGGGAGACGGACGAGTGCCGGAGCTCGCCGTGCGGGGGCGGGGCCTCCTGCGTGGATGCGGTCGGGGGCTTCCTCTGCCTCTGCCCCCCCGGGTTCGAAGGTGAGTCACCCGCGGACGGTTCCTCCCCCTCGGGCGTGTCCTGAAACGCCGGACACGACGAATTCCGTTATGATAACTGTAACCCTCGCGAAAGCTTTTTTAAATTGCGCAAATTAGGACTGAGTGCAGCTGATTATGCTGATGGCTATTGAAGGACATTAAATGATTATCTCTATCATTAGGATTGCTTTCAGTGTAATCTATGACATACTGTAGAGCAGGGCTGTTCATCTAGCAGCTCAGAGACCATATGCAGTCCACCACAGCTGAACTACTGGCCGTCTGAACAATTACAGTCAAATGGATAGTCAATGGGCATCAAATAATATCCAGGTTTATTTAATTTTCCAGTGTTGTTTAATTTGTTTTAAAAGTCCTCTTGCCTGTTCTAAAACAAATGCGCCGCACATTACGAGCCAAGAAAAGGAAGTGTTGATTCTTCAATATGATGAACAGTAACTGTGCATAGTTTAAGAGTATGCCAACATTTTTTAATTGCATGCACACACTTCTGTTGCATGCTTTGTTCAGCAGCAGCTGATCTTTGGACAGCCTGTGACATTTAAAAAAAGAAATACTCTGGTCTGCATTGAGTCAACGGTGCAGGCTGGTGGTGGAGGTGTAATGGTGTGGGGAATGTTTTTGATGGCACACATTAGACCCCTTAATAGCTAGTGAGAATCATTTGAATGCTGCATCATACCTAAGCTTTGTTGCTGACCGTGTGCTTCCCTTTATGGCCACAGTCTGCACTTATTCAAATGGATACTTAGAGCAGGATAGTACGGCATGTCACAAAGCACACATCATCTCAAGCTGGTTCTACGAACGTGGCTGTGACTTCACTTTACTCCAGTGGCCTGCACAATCCACAGATCTCAGCCCAATAGAGTACCTTTGGGATGAGGTGGAACAGGAGGCTCGCAGCATGAACGTGTGGCTGAAAAATGTGTGATTCTATTGTGTCAGCATGGACCAAGATCCCTAAGGAATGTTTTTGGCACCTTGTTGGATCTGTGCTGCGAAGAATTCAGGCTGTACTGAGGCAAAAGTGGGTCCTACCTAGTACTAGATAGGTGTAACGAATAAAGTGGACAGTGTGTGTGTGCGTGTGTATGTGTGTGCATGCATGCATGTGTGTGTGTGGACACGTATTACTATATTTGTGTGAACCAAATGTCCCCACAAGGATAGAAAGATGAGGAAAATTACGCAAGGTGGGGACCTTTTGCTGGTCCCCACAAGTTCAAAAGGCTGTTTTAGGGTTAGGACTTAGGGTTAGGGTTAGGGTTACAATTAGGTTAAGGTTAGGCATGTAGTGGTTGGGGTTAGGGTTAGGGTTAGAGGTCATGGAATGAATGTAGTCAATGCAAAGTCCTCACAAATATAGCAATAAATTCTTGTGTGTGCGTGCATGCGTGTGTATATGCATGTATATGTGTCTGTGACGCCGCCAGTAATCCATCACGCAGTGCCTGTCCTACTGCTCGCTCATGCCTGTTCCTCTGGATTTACACGCGGCCCCGCTGTGATTTAATGGACGGGGCCCCCGGATCCGGAGAGCTGGCCCGGGGAACATTAGGCCTGTTATCCTTACGCATCCCCTGATTTACGGCCATTTCGGCGCGCAAATCTACTCTCCCCCTGAGAGCTCCGTCCAGCCCGGGACGTGTTCCCTTCATCGAGTCGGAAATGGTATCAATATCTCTCTTTTTTACACTTCATTTCTGACACAAGACCGGGTTTGGGGGGGGGGGTGCCTCTTTCCACCAGATTTAAGGACAAAATGTCTGTCCGCTGATTTGCTCTGATTTGCAGCTCCTGTTCGAATGCTTTATTTACCACAAGCCACGCCATTTCCAGCCTATTTGCCCTTCACCATGCGACGCCTCCTGCCTTAAAGCCCCGTGGTG
Source organism: Anguilla anguilla (assembly GCF_013347855.1). Taxonomy (NCBI): domain Eukaryota; kingdom Metazoa; phylum Chordata; class Actinopteri; order Anguilliformes; family Anguillidae; genus Anguilla; species Anguilla anguilla. The sequence continues at coordinate 24,163,047 of NC_049218.1, read as the reverse complement.
CGTTGTGGGTAATTCGCCGTTTTGGATTCAGTTTCCGTGCGGCTGATCAGTGAGATACGGAGGTCCCCGATTGGCTTGTTGGCTGCCTGTGACCGGGCCGGGGCTGTACTTTTTTAGGGATCGTCACGGAAGCGCGTATCAGGTGTGCCTGATAATGGAACTGGATTGGCTGCTCGCTTCCCTCTCTTTTCACTGTTTCTCCATTGTCACGGTCATTTCTGACTCAAGTAACTTTGTCAAATTAAGCAACTGAACATTAAGAAGACTGTTCAGCCATTTTAAAAGGAAAACTGACATTTTTTTTCATGGACCAGACATATTTTATTATTCCAACTGATATTGGTTAATCTGGAAATTGAGATGTTATCCAGTCAACATTTCTTGTGAAATAAATGAGCTTTTTTATTGCAGTATGACTGTCATTTTGTTTTGGAGATAAACCCAAGGAGGGAAAAAATTTGATACTTGCATTCATTTGCAAGTTCAGGGATATTTGAATATTTATTGATACCGAGGGTCATTGGCCTTGCGCTGACGCCATTCTTTTATACATGCATCTGTATGAAAATGAGTCATTCCGAAACTTGTTAGATATCACGAACACTGATGTGACGGTAATATTAGATTTAAATTTGATCATTTTCTCAAAATTGCAAATGCGATAATTAGCCTGGCCCTAACCTAAATCAAACCTTTTGCCATCCCATTAATCTCAAATTGGAGACCAACGTGCAGTGATTTATTATGGAAATGTTTCAGACAATATTTAGACAGAGCCTGAATCTTTAATGATCCATCATCAATACTGAGCTAATGGACGGTGGGAACCTAATTACATGTACTCAGACACATCTGCCTGTTAAATATGAGCTTCACTTTACGGTCTGCTGGGATTCGCATGTGAGTGACGTGCCTGTGCCGTTCTTTATTGAGGTGGAACATGCGAGGAGACTGCGAATCACTGCCGGTCTACACCCTGTCTGAACCAAGGGACCTGCGTGAATCTGATCAATAACTACACTTGTGTTTGCCCTCCCGGTAAGTACAGATCGCCACTGTTTCCTTTCTCCGCCGAAGGGATGAAAATGTGTTTTTTTTTTTGTTTTTTTTTAAACAACTGTTTACTGCTGGGGATTGAAATCCGAAGACGCCGCACGCTTTCAGAGCTCGACTTGGCTTAGCTTCAGCCGCGCAGTGCTATCGCCGCGGTGTTGGGAGGGCAAATAGTCCCCTAAGCGAGAAAAACAACCTCCACCGTCCCCCACCCACCCCACCACCACACCCACCTCCTGCACACAGGCACACGCATAAGGCAGCTACAAATCTAATTTAAAATTGTTTAAAAACTAGTATGGCTACTGGGGACAGATACGTGCAGTATCTGGGATCTCCTTCAATTTTCTGTAATTATTTTGGATGGGTTTCAGTCTCAGCTGGTAAAATCTTAAGTATAAAAAAATTATGTACGTAGAGTACCATTTAACATAAGAACTTTGGTCTTTAAATCATGTGCACTAATACAATCCAGATATATAATTGAGTGTCATTTACATAATACATCTGCATGTACGTTTTTGTCATATACAGTAATGAAAGAGTGTGTATAGCTGAGGACATTTAATATTGAATATTTGAGGACTCGGTTGGCATTTTCTCAGTCTAGTTCCAAAACAATTTGTCATTAGATTGCCAGCATGCCGTAGAGCTATTCCGCAAATTAATATGTTCAGTACCTCGGAGGGCTCGGGGAAAATGAGTCTCTCGCGCAATCCGACCGAAAACAGACGCTCTAACCTAAATGGACTGATTTATTATGCAGTGTTTACAGAGAGGTAATGATTTGAAAATGGCATCATTCCGCTTCTGCGTGGCTGAACATGCCACCGTGTCTCACACCGCGTCCTTCTTTAATGCACGCTGCGCAATGTGACTTGTTCGTAAACTGCGGTATGTGTCGCGCGGTGCTGTTCTGTGCGTAATGCAAGAACAATGACCCCAATTACCATGTAATGCCCATCACATTTTATATATGAGAATGAGGAGTTAGAGACCATATTTTAAATGTAGCTTTTTTTGACTTGAACTCCAGCGTGCGATTTGCAAATAAATAATCTATGCAAATATTGTGGCGTGCCAAATGAAAGCAGTTGGACAGCCGAGATGATTTTGACGAGGCGAATCTCATCGTAGTTAAAACTCATCAGTTGTGTAATTTGTGAAAGATGTAATGAGTGTGGAAAGTGGGTGGAAAGAGAAGTGGAGAGACTGAATGTACGGATCCTGTGAAATGAAACAAATACACATGCGCAGCTTAGCTTCAGACGCTCCGTAGAAACTTCCAGAACCCTCTTTTTTTCCCCCTGTAAATGGGTCAATGCTAAATGTGGCCATCTATTCATTATGCTGTCACGCTGGACACATCAACTTTGATTAAGCTTTCCTGGAATCTCGCGCTGAAGCTGAGTTTGGGAGCTCGTGTGTCCCAGGGTTGTGCCTTTCTGAAAGAGATAATGTGAGCCTGCAATTAATTTATACATTCATGCAGCATACATATACACCGAGCAAATCACCCATTTAGGTAATGTGAACAGGTGCTCTTTTTTTGTCTTCAGGGGATGATTTTGGGAAACTGCACTGTGTACTCCCACGAATGATTAACTCTTTAATAGCTGCTAATTCATTGTGATACTTGTACACTTGCAAATTATATCATTGATCAATTACCAGTTACATCCATTTAACGTAAAATGATCTGTACTGCACTTTGACCGGAATTTATAACATCCCATTTTTCAAGATATTGTTACCGGAGTGTTTTATTTCTTTTTTCCCCTCCCTCCCCCTTTTACGGCTGTCCTTTCTCTCAAGGTCAGTGTTGTGCTGGTAGGTGACAAATGAATGCATTGTTTATCCTGAAGAAAAAATAGCTCAGCGAAATCTTTTGAAGACATCATCTAAATGCACCAGTGCAAGTTTGTTCATGACACACCATATGGAAATATGGAACATAATTTCATTTAGCGGAACATATGCTTCAGAGTGTATTTGAAGATTGTTATAGCTCTCCCAGAGCAGAGTAATTGGTGCCTTAATTTTATCAATTTGCTAATCTAATGGAGGAGGGAAACATCATTGTATATTTACAGTGTACTCCGGATGAAAATAACTTCTCAGTCATTTACTTAAATCTGACGTTGAAGAGGAACAGACCACCTCCTTGTCAGTAAAACTTCCATTACCGCATTGATTCTGGTGGCAAATTTTATGTCTTAGGTGTGCATAAGCCATTTATCTTTCAGCAAATTGAATTAGGTAAGTGGTTTGCTGTGTTTACTTGACAGATTGAACAAAAGTAGCAGAAATGGGGTGGTGGCTAACCTGATTTTTGCAATCACGCTTCAGAATTTCAAATCGGTCATCTCCCGTGGGGCTGATGTGCAAAGTTACATAATACTTCCTGGCAAGAGGGTGGGGCTTTTTTCAGTGCACGTATTTAAGCGTTTTTGTGGGTTCAAATTATGCTATTATACAACTACGGTACTTCAGGTGAGGGAAAGGATTTCTTTGTTGTTGGTTTTGGTTCCTGCATGTTTAGTTTTATAGCGTATAAAGTTGCGTAATGGAGACGGCAGCTGCTGCAGTCATTTCTGGGATTGAAATTCCCAGTTGGTCCATGTAATGAAGCGGCTAATCCAATAAAATTAAATCATATATATCATATATTTTATTACGTTGTTTATTTGATGTTATTTTTTGTAGGGCAACCGTAGCTTTGCTTGTGCTGGCCAATAAAAGTAAAAGGTTCAAAACGCTTGAATTGAACTAATAGCCATTTTTGTACAGCGCCATTCGCTCTTCACGTGAACTCTTATATTTCATACGACACCTCGCTTCCTGAAGACCGGGGTTGCAGTGGCCTCGCTGCTTTTGCGCAGACAGGCGTTTTTATTCGGCTGTGACCCGGTCTTACCCACCACGGCCGCAGCTCTCCTCCTCCGGGGTTTAAAGGACTAATAATTAGACACATGTATTGTGACAGGTCTTCGGCTGCTGCGCCGCGTACGGAAGGCTGCGTCTAATTATCTCCCAGACAAACTCGGCTGGAGAAGACGCCGAGGCCAGCGTAGCTTGAAATGATGTTTGCTTGTATGGCTTAGGTGGGCATTTCCTAATGGGCTAGGTGGGCAATTTTCTGGCTGATCCTGCTTGATGTTGCGTGATTTTCTTTTTTATTGAACGGTGGGATATACGGTGCGTTTTATTGCGTGGTGTTTTTTTTTTCTTCTCGCTTTAAAATCTCTGCTTCACCGTTGGTTGACAGGAGATTTGGATGTACCGCTTGCAGTTTCGGGAACATAATGATATGCATGTCAAATAGCACTTGCCAGACACACACGTGCGTGCACGCACACGCACACATACACAGTTAGATACTGTTATTGGACAGTATAAACTGGTACAATTTACTGATACTTACCGCAAACAGTGATAACAGACCATATTTGTATGTATGATCTTTAAAGAACATCTCTGCCACAAAGAGGCCCTTTTTGGTGCTGACTAATGACACTGATGCTTTTCCCCCTGATCATTCCTAATCATTGAAAGCATCTTATTATAAGGGTGGTTCATTTTCTGTTTATTTTTAGAAAATAGTATTTCAATTTTAGCGTATGGGTGGCTTTACAATGCATGGATTAGTGGCATGCTGGGGTTCGTGGTCCAAAGCAAGAAAATACCTGTAAAGCTACTACACTTCAATCACCTGGAGTGTGTTTGTGTTTGCATGTGAGAACATTCAGATATTTTCAGATGCAACCATAGGCTGTACTACTCAAAGAGTGAAAAAATAAAACATTTTTGTCGTGACAGATAGAACCTTTCATGCTTCTGTAAGTTGAATTTTAGTGGCCTGTCTGCAGTGCCGTTACAGTACATGTATTGCATTAAAATGTAGAAAGCGCATTATCTGTAACCCAGAGGACATGAGTGAAGGGTGTTTCCTGATTGCCAGACATGCGCTGTCGAGCGTAGCTTCATTAATTGCTTTTGTTCAAAAGGAACATGTAAATACCGGGGCTCGTATATTAATGTCTCGAATCAATAAAGACCGTTTCACAGCCTTTGAGCAATAACATTATTCGCCAGCTTTCAGATACTCTTCACGATCCGGTTTGATTTATTTGCAGGACAATAAAATTTAGTTTCAATTTTTTTTCCTCCTCATTGAGCAACGTCTCTTCCAAATTATAGTGGCTCAGGTTAACCGGAATCTGAGTTTAATTTGTGGGTACTGTCGGATCTGGGTAAACTCTGTTATTATGACACTTTTCTCCGCTCAGTCGACACAGGCAGTTCCCATCTGCGGTTCACCAAACAGTTGCTTTTTAATGATCCCAGGGTTTGCACAGACCTAGTTAAAGCTGTTATTGTTTTTCCTGTGCGCCATAGGAGAGAAATAATTTGAAGAAACAGCTCAGACAATGCACCATTGTACCCCCTGTTGTTCTTGAAACATTTGTACAAAGCGCTGTGTCTCAGGTATGTAATTGTTTAAATGTTAAGATCTTGCAGGACAATTCCGTTTTTCCCCTTTGTTCTCCTCTTTGAGAAACATCCCTTCCAAATGAATCTGACTCAGGTTAACACGGACTTAAAAACTAAGTTTGATTTGTGGGAGCTGCCAAGGTTTGTGTGTACTGGAAACACACCCCATGCATTCAAATTACTCTCAAAATGAATGTAGGGAACGGGCTGTGTAAAGCAGTTTTGTTATTTGTATAATTCGGGATTTTCACAACTCCGAGTAATCTCTTTAATGTTTTGTTTGCTGTAATGTATAGAGGTGTAATCAACAGCCATACTTCACCACTGTTTGCACATACACTACATTTTGTTTCCGCAAACTGAGGTCGTAAATTCATGTCTGAGAAATTGTATTTTTGCCTGAACATTAAATATTTATTCCAGGGCTTGCTTTTCAGACGTTGAAGTGAAATATTTAGTTGAATAACTCTCACGTTCATTTTTTTTTCCATCGTGGATATTTAAAGCAAAATTTCCATTTAATGCAACCAGTTCTGTTTTCCGGATGCTCCAGTATTCATCCCGTGCGATCCTCAGATCAGACGGGGAATGATTCATCCACCCCGTAATTTGTCCATTATTAAGCCACATATATCAGCCGGTTTTATTTACCGCATTACTGTATCGAGCCGGCATTGGTTACGCCGCGCGGACCGTGTTTTATTTAGAACAAAAGTTATTGACGGGCTCGTTTATCAATGAGCCGCAGACCGCGCCTCCGCCTCTCCCGACAAATGTGATATAGATCCGCCTGGCAGGGCAGGCCTTCGTGTCTGTGATTCACCCAATTAGCATAGCGGGCAGCAGGTAGCCTGCCAGACAAAGAATCGATGCCTCCATAAATCTGCCCCAGAAAGGGTGTCTTTACCTAATAAAACATAAAGCAGTCGTAAATGTGTTCCGCATCTCCGAACGCGTGCTTTATGACCCGTTCGCTGAATTTCAGTTTTTTTTTTTTTTTTACGACGCCACCAAAACCTCAACCATGTGCCTCCTGAATGTGTTTCTAGGAAATTATTATTCGCAGAAATGTATGTGATATGTAATAATATATGTATGTTTTTGACCTATCAGGTACCTCTGTGCCCACCACTAGTCTTTCTGACTGCAGAATTTAAATATGTGTATATTTAAATTGTAGTTTAAAGTGTATATTTAAGTATATGTACTGTATATGAAATGAGAGAGATCCATTCATGTAGGCCCCTGACAGCAGAAACACACCGTAATGTGGCCCAATAGAAAGTGCTTGTTAATGTCTTGTGTCAATAAGAGATGACTGTCAAAATATAGCACATTTGACAACACTAGAAACATCGAAAGCATTTGCCAATGCTAAGGATGTGCTAATTTGAGTAGTTTAATGGATACCCCACTTCAATTTTCTATAAAAAAAGGAAAAATCTGTGAGATGACTCATTAGTGTTTATCTAAATGTAGCGTGTTTTGCATAGTAATGCACCATCCACTCTCCCTTGATTTCTTGACCCAGTCCATCCTTGTGCTGCTATTTTCGGGCCTCTGATCAGTCCAAGGCCACTCTTGCAGTGTTGCTATGTATATTTATACTGTCACGACTTTAAATGGAAGGCTGGCTGCATCTATTACAAATGACAAAAAAAAACGACATTCCACCTGCCGCTCTGACTTTCAGTGTGCGCTTGGTTTGTTTACACGCTCACCGTTAAAACCGAGAACCACGCAACTTCAAACCAGCCCATCGCGTAACCTCGCTGCTGCTGTTCTGGAAGGCTTGAGGTACCACATCTTATTTTGTGTGCGTTTTGTATTTCGGATAGATTGACGCAATCCACACCAATCCGTCTGTTTCCGAGGTGAGCATTGGTGTTACGCACAGGTTTGGGAATCGATGCAGACGTCTCTCGACTTGAAACCGAACTGAATGTTATGATGGAGACGCCAACATTTTCAGAATGCGCCGCGCGTTTTTCTCTGATTTTTTTTCGGCTGAAAAAATGCAGACACCTGTGTTAATGTACCCCTGAAGCAGACAATTTCATCATTTTGTTATAATTATTTTTATTGAAGTGAACATGCTATTCGTCAGCAGCATAGTCCACTACTGTAAAATTAGCTCTAGTACCTTTCAACTGCCATTTTAAGAGACTGTGAAAATTAAAGATAGACTTAGCTATACCGTAGGTTTTGCTGAAATGACACCACCGGGACTCCCAATTTAATAAACTAGTTTTGAGACAATGTCATTCTATATGGGATTCTATAGACAAATAGAATTCTACTAGTAGAATGAATTCACAGATTCTAACGGTGCATAATGGTCACTTCTGTATGGACAGGCTGCTGTACACCTGAAATGCAGTTTTTCCTGTGCAGTCTATTTTTATTTTCATTTTCTCACCTAACTTAAAAAAAAAAAAAAGTAAATAAAAAATATATATGAATCTGTTTAACTAGTGTTCAAGTTTGCATGACTCAACTGAGGAACCAATGGAATCATATCACGAACACAATTTTCCTATTGGTCTGAATTACGCACACTGGGTTTGCTGTTGCTTAGGGAATGAGCACGGGCAGCGCTGCCCGTGACTGTGAAAGATGGGGCCTGTGGCTTCCAGCGAGAGATTACATTTTATCATGATAATTACAGCTTTATCTTCATCAGCTCAATAATGCAGCTCGCTATTTAAAAAAAAAAAAGGGACCCGGACAAACTATTACATTATGTATGGGCAGCACCTGAGGCCAAACGTATTTACAAACCTAATCCCCGCGACGGGGATCCCTGGCTACGCGCTCGCCAGTCCCTCTCGTTTGTAGGCGCGTCACACCGAACCGCGGCCTCCTCCTCCTCCGCGGCGTGGTTTTCCTTTTGCCGGATAGTTCCGACGCTGGCTGGCGACGGTGAGACGCGGTCGTGTTTAACGTCGACCGTTCTGAACGAGGCGGCTCTGGCGGCCGTCGGTCGCGGTCCAGTTCCGGTCGAACTTCGAGAGCGCGCCGCGCGCGCTGCGCGCGCGGGTCCACCGAATAGAGGCGTGAGTATTCAGGACACGTCCTCTCTGAGCCTGCGGTGCGGGCGACGTGGCCCAAATCACAAACCCACAGCACTCCAGGTACCTCATCATTCTGTGAAAAAACCATATTCGACTGCTAAAAATTCATAGCGGACAAACATTTTCCAGACGTCACCCCCGGGGTATCTCGAAAACACGCCTAAACCTTTTGCACTTTTTAACTACCTATCTAAATAGGCTACCTGGCTGGCTGTAACCCACATAAACTGTGTACTGAGGCGAAATACAAAAAAAACCGAACCGTGCACATTCAGGAGCAAATACTAAACCAGGCCCATAAAGGCTGGCAATAAAACATGAAGGAAGGGGAGTTTTCTCCCAATTGAAGAAAAATATATCTGCCATGTCAGAGTCTCCAAAATGGGTCTGGGGACTCCTGGAGGTCTGTGAAGGAGAAGTAGGTGCTCATTAAGTACATCTATTTCTCCCACACGTGTATGAGATTTTTATAGGACATAGTAATAAAAAAAATAAAATATAGACATTTGTGCTGGACGTTTCAGAAGTAATGATGTTCAGCCTGGCCACTGCTCCAGCCAGAATGATCTTTCCAATAAGTCTATTCCCTGGTTTTGATCAACCTTTGTCCTTAACTTTGACATAGAAATGAATGCAAGTGTACATTTGTTTTATTTATAAACCCAATCTGTCTAGGCCTGCAATCTCCAAAATTAACCTTAACTTTGGCAATTAAATGTGAATGGTCATTCATTTTAATTGATCACCACTGAATTGCCAACCTGTGTTTTGAAGGAGGGGGGAAAAAAAAGTTTTTTGTAATGAGGCTTGCTTTTGGTGTGACTTAAAAAATAAAATAAAATAAAAAAGTTAAGGACAAATGTTGATTAAATCCAAACTCTTGAGTCTCCTTTCCCCAGAGTGCAGTACAGTTCTCTCGCTTCAGGACATCACGGGAGATGTTGCAATGTTGAGTCAGTCTCACGATGCTTTCATTGGCACCGATAAGTAGTTGATTCTCAGCGCACTCTTGGCCTCTAATCAATTCTGAATGGGGGAAGGCCGCTACAGTATATCATTAAATAAACAGGGACAGTCTCTCTGGCATGATTAGCAGTAAATTGGAGGTCTCTGTGTTTTCAACATCTCACACGCTACAAAAACCTCCTGATAGGTTTTCGAATCCCTATACCCACACCACTCCGCCCTACTTTACATTACCAACAGTATCATTCTCCAATACTGTGGTATGTCGTCCAGCACAAGCAAATGCTAATAAATTTGTTATGAAGGAGGGTAGGTCTTGAAGATTAAATAAATGCAATGCAATAGAACTGTTTTTGTATATTCATCCCTTAAACAGTGCATGCCGCACATCGGTGTGTACATTTTACAATCTGGCAACCCTGTCTTTCTCTTTAATCCATTTAATAGCTCTTATTAGTATTGAATTAAGCATGCTCTATATATTGGTCTATGGCTGATAATTCAGCTATGAAGGCCTAGGAAAAATGGACTGAATTATAAACTGCTACTGAAACACATACCCGGTATGGGCTAGCGTAGCCTGCTTTAATGTCCTGAAGATGACTGTCGTCTCATTATACAGGTTAGCCACATCTGGGATTAAACAGTATTTCATAACTTTAAGTTTAAAACTGTAAAATAAAGGGACAGATTTATTCGGGAAGCTTTGACACCATTGTATTTAAGGGATGGTTTGAGTGTGTTTTTTTAAAAAGAGTAACTGCGGGTTTGGTGAGGATTCAGCCTACATAGCCATCGTCTTCCAGCTGCACAAATAGGTTAGTGAACTGTTCTTGGAGCTAATCTTTGAAATCCTTCGTAGGGGGAAAAAAGCATGTTTCTATTAAGATCCTGCTGTTATTATTACTGCTGGTGTGATTATTGTGTAATTCAGAGTAGGCCATAATTAATGATGCAACACGTGTATGAATTTTTGACATTTTCAGGAAAAGAGAAACAGCAGAACATCTTCAGATACGAACGCACTGAGAATAAAGGTCACGCAGACAATCGTAGATGCAGCTTTGAAAGTGATGTCAGGATGCACCAGTTTTAATCATTTGTATCTGTGTATCTGGTTCTCCTGGTTCTGGTTCTCATGGGTCTGCTCCTAACACCAGCAGAAGTAGCCGTGTCAGTGCGCTTGAATTTAATTTACACCTGCTTTTCTCCGGGAGTTAAATAATGTGTGAAACCAGTGAAGCTGCAATTGTTCCTGATGTGACACCATAGAGCAGAAGGCGTCAGTAGGGTCGCCTATCATAAAGAGCCAATAATCCAAGGATGACCAAAGGGTAAAACCCACAACAAACTACATCCCCCAGATGCAGGATTGCAACTGTGACTGCAGCTAAATCAAAAAGATTGAAGTCCAGACATGCGACTGCTGATCATCTGGACAGCCCTTGGTCTGGGGCTGTTTTTCATGGTTTGTACTAGGCACCTTAGTTCCACTGAAGGCAGATCTTAATGCTACAGTATACAATCACATTCTAGACGATTCTGTGCTTCCCCAACAGTTTGGGGGAGGCCCTTTCTGCATGACAATGCCCCCGGGCACACAGCGAGGTCCGTATAGAAATGGTTTTTTCATGAATGGTGTGGAAAGACCTTGACTGGCCTGCACTAAGCCCTGACCTCAACTCCATCCAACACTTTTGGGATCAATTGGAAAGCCGACTGCAAACCAGGCCTAATCGCCCAATCAGTGTCCAACCTTACTAATACTTGTCTCGTTGAATGGAAGCAAAACTCTGTAGCAATGCTCCAACATCTAGTATAAAGCCTTCCCAGAAGAGTGGAGATTGTTATAGCAGCAGAGGGTGACCCAACTCCGTATTAATACCCAGAGATGAGATGTTGGACGTCAGGTGTCCACATACTTTTGGCCATGTAGTTTACAAACTTTGTACTGACCACTGACTGAACTCAATACTCACTGACTATGAGAGAGAAACCCATAGACCAGCAGGCAGAGTTCAGCAGGCAGGGTCTCCAGGGCCATGCAATGCTGATGTAGCATAAGAATGAATCATTCTGAACCTTTGCTGGCCTTGTGTTTTACATCCTTTCTTCCAGTCTTGATTCCTGGACCATTTCCACTGCATTACCATCCCGCACGTGTACTTGTGCATGCTAATTTAGCATTATCTCCCCCGTACATGTGTAGCTCCTGAAAGGGCATATGTACAAAGATCAGCTCCAGCCTTACTGCCGCTCGTCCGGCTCCGCGCTGCCAAAGCTGCCCGTGGCACCTCAGAAGATGCCAAAATTCCCTGGCAGGTGAGGGCTACGCAGCCCCACAAGGCCTTGATAAATCTGCCCCTTTAATGCAGTTTCCCGTTCGACTAGAACCGGTGTCAGCATGGCTAATATGTTTGAATGCTTCAGAGAATCATTCCAGAAATTTCCTCCCTTGCTTGGGGATTCTCAGAAGTTTTCAAATGCTGACAGATTTCATTTGGTATTGCTGTACGTGGGTTGAATGAGAGACTGCGACATAGATAATATGTCAAGTAACACAAGTTAAACTTCAGATAAAAGTGAAGTTGGATCCTGGAAACTCAACAGCACAGTCCAAAAAAAAAATGGAGAGCCAGGATATGCTGAGTCCTGTTAAACATGCTTTAGGCATGCCTCTCTCTCTTTCTCTCTCACACACTCTCCCCCTCTCTCTCACACACTCTCCCCCCCCCCCCTCTCTCTCTCTCTCTCTGCTGACATCATATGTGCCAGCTGCAAACAGGGCAGGTGGGCATTATGATTTTTTTCTGTGCTTAAAATAAGCACCCACAGTTGCTACAAGACAAAATTTATCCCAGAGAATGAAAATATATACAATATATGTGTATGTATATATATATATATATATATATATATATATATATATATATATATATATATATATATATCCTTCCCCACGGGTGTTCATTCCCAAGTGCCTTGTGCACCCAACAAAAACTTTTCCTGGGGTAACTTCTTGATTTTTTCTTCAAAGCTTTATTTAAAATTTGTTTGTGAACTGTATGCAGTCAATATTAGTGAGAGTAGCAACCTACTGAGAAGTTCTCAGAATGTGCTCCATTCAAAGTGATTAGTTTTTTCTCCCTCACTTAAAAATAGCATACGTACAAATGTTCCCATAAACCAAAGATTGTCATTGAAGTCACTTAAAAAAAAAATATTACAACAAAGCTCTTTTGAAGTAGTTCAGTCGTTTCATTCCCTTTTCTGTTTTTCACAGTGGTGATAGTTATTAAACATTACTTCACATTACATCACATTACGTTGCTTTGCGTTCGTTTAGCTGATGTTTTTATCTGGAGCAACTCACAAATCAAAGAGGAACAACAAAGAGGCCCATTGAGAGTGTTTATGAGTGAAGCAGCGATTACGGAAAAGAAGAGCATCACACTGATAAAAAAGCAAATGGTGTGAAATAGAAGCATTTAAAATGTACTGGGGTTAAGTTTCCTTGTTCAGAAACTTCCCTTTCTAACTTACAGATCCTTACTTGAATTGAGGATGAGCGAGAAATGTCACTTATTAAAAACCATTATTTATTTATTTGTTTATTTATCAAATTGTGTAGTGCAGATGTAGCTGAAGTTGAGACTCATCCTTTGTGAGCTGAAGCCAGAGCTCACGCTTGGCAAGCATATCCAGCAACATCCGGTTGTTATCACCTCGTTATCCGGTTGTTATCGTCTTCTGCTTTGTTACGCTCAACCTTTTTTTACCACTTTGTCCCCCTTTCACATAAATTCTTCTTTGAATTCATGGTAAGTTCTCATTAACGGAGGTTAGATTGCGGACGAGTTCCACAAGTTCATTCACTGAAAGTACGGTGGCTGTGGGAAGTAGCCAGCCAATTATATCCACGTATCTCAGCAGATCCTCCACTCTGCCGAAAGCCTAACCCTCACTGTGCTGTAAGACGTAAACCATTTCAGTGTGTTTGCTCATTTTAACATAAATCTGCCAGTGTTATCGAAAATTATATGAACGTAACATTTAACTGTGTGATGTTGCTAAGGCGATAAATACGTCGGAATGTCAGCACTGCTTCAAATGTTTTCTGCCATCATTTTAAACAGTCAGTGTAAAGCAGGCTAGGCTGTTTGCTGAACATTTTTCCCTTAGTCGGTCAGGAGTATTCATGTGCCTATTAGGTAATATGTAGTGGAACATTTCTTTAAAACAGGCCTATTTTTCCACCCTCTGTTTCTTGTCTTCCTTTTCTCTCTCTCTCATTGTCTCTCTTTCTTGCATTCTGTTATTCATAAACAATTATGTTTTTTGCGTTATCTTATTCATCTTATATGCATTTTCATATCCATCCCAAACCAGAGCAAGTTTCAAACAGCTTTCATTTTGTGATGTGTTTGTTGAAAACAGTAGGTTAACTTTGATTTTGGACACATTCTTGCTTTGAAGTAAATGCTACACAGACCCTTCTTCATTCCACCGGCTCGCTGGCACGTATGACTTGATGAAAGCTCAGTCTTTGCCAGAGCACAGCGAGTCTTTGATAAAGAAATGCAAACATTCAACAGCTCAGTCAGTTACGATTAATGAAACGGCACTTCCGCATGTTTGCTTCTGTTTATAAGTCTGAATGCGGTGTTCATCAAAACCCACAGGCCTCGCTCGCACCGAAACCAGCGGCTGACTGAAAACGAGCAGTCAGCCGTTTATCCAAACGAACGGCCGGATCTGCATACCCGTCCGAGTTTGTCTCCCGGTCTCCTTCTCGCGTACTCACACACCACGTACAAACGAAGATCTAATTTGCATTTGAATTATTAGTTTATAGCGCATTCCGTACTCTGCCTAACCGTATCAATTACCGAAACTTCATTACGGCGGCTGCACTCGGACCTGACTGGGATCGGATTGACGGATCGTCAGTGATTTCTTATGCAAATGAGATCCGCCCTGCGGTGCCCCTTCGCCCCCCACCCCCCCCCCCCCCCCCGCGCCACCCCGTCCTTCAAGGACAAATTACCGGCCGCCGCGTGCCGTCCCTGAATGACGAGCGCCTCCCTGTTCCCGCCCCCCATCGCACGTTCCCCGTCTCCCTCCTTCCTCTTTGATCTGAGGTCTCTGGGCCCCCGCCTGGTTTCCCCAAGTCCGCGTGTTAAAGCCAACTTACCGCGAAGCGCGTTAGCACTGAGTATCATTTCACTGGCTTAAAGTGCATCATTTCTCAGGCAATAAAAGAGTCTGTCAGAAATGTGCAGCGGACCAATTGGCAGGGCTCTCTGTTGAGCCGCAGGTGGAACTGACACACACACACACACACACACACACACACACTCTGGCAGGAAGCAGGCTGCTACATTTGAACTGTGGGACTAAAACTTCCAGCGTTACACTGCTCTCAGAAGCTTTTCTTGGCCCATTAACTGCAGAACCGAAGCCATTCTGTAAGATGGTGCAAAGCGCATAACTGCGTTCCATTACTGCCTGGGTTCCTGTTCTCCATCGCTGTGTAGGAAACTGCAGAACCGAAGCCGTTCTGTGAGATGGTGCAAAGCACATAACTGCGTTCCATTACTGTCTGGGTTCCTGTTCTCCATCGCTGTGTGGGGAAACTGCTGAATGGAAGCACCAAGCTTGCTTAAGAGAGCCCGGTGTGTGTATTTATGTATTTATAAATCATATTGATTTAGGGCCTTAGTTCAATATAAACTGTCTTTTGCCTGCCTTTCCGTAAGAAGCTTAAGCTAACACTAAGTTTGCTGTCATTATTTATTCATTAAAGTAGCAACTTTCTCAATCAGTCGCAATGTTGTGGAGACAGTCCCTATAGTTGTTGGCCCTGCCTACTGAGAAAGAGACACACCCCCTGCTCCCCCTCCCTTCCCACCCACCTGGTCGAGTGTGCACATCAACGCTTGTAGCTACACAGCAGCTCTCTCTATGTCTGACCGTTCCCTGCTATCTCTTTAAAAAAATAATAATAATTAAAAGGTTTTCAAGGTGTCAGAGAAAAAATGAGAGTCGGGGTGTATATGTGTGTGTGTGTGTGTGTTTCTGTGTGTGTGTTTCTGTGTGTGTGTGTGTGTGTGTATACACTTACACCTATTTTTGTCTGTATAGGAATTACGCTTCTGATAACCTTCTCTCTAAAATGTAGCTACAGAAAAAGCGGATGATGTTCAATTAGCAGATAACCCGTTGCCCTTTCCTTGAGGAATGCTATCAAACATCTGTCTATAAATATCTGTCTTTGCCCAAACTTTATCAGAAGTGAGATGCGGTCATGCTGAGCCTCAGCTTCATCACTCAAGTGGCCATTTTGTCAATTTCTTCTTACCAGACCCACTATTTTATACTGGGACAACCTGTTCTCATTCCTTCATATTGCTTTGGTCATATCAACCTACCGTGAAACCAGATGCAGAAGCTGTTCATTGAACTGGAGTTGTTTTAAGAGGAGTTCTTCCTAATGTAATTTGTCCGAATATATTGTCAGTTTTTAAACCTTTGAAACCGTGGGGGGGGGGAAAAGCAGTCTAGTCTCATGCCCTTTGTGTTGGTGGGCTGGTGTCTGAACAGACAGAGGACATTATAGCAGGCTGTCTGAGAGCTTTTGTGATATTGCCCAGTTTAACGCTCGCTGGGGGACGCTGGCTATTTGCTTCCGGCACTGGCTTTCTCACCTTTATGACACGTGTTCCCGACCGCCGGTCCCCGGCCATAACTGGCACGAGTGTTTCAGGACCTAGTTAAGAATTCATTGAGACTGGACCCATGGTGGAATTCTCGTTGATGGACTGCAGTCTTCATAAACATTAATAGAACTCTGAGAGAGAGAGGGAAGTACATTTTGCACTTGTCCGGGTACAAAAATTGTTTTGCGATTTTAAAATTTGATAGGAAAACATGAAAATGGACAGCCCTTGTATATCACGGTTTTCCCCTTGTGTAAATGGTACGGAAATAATGTACGGCGTACGATGCATGCAGGACATATCGCTTTCCTTAAGTCTGTGGCTTTGCTGAAAGTTGGATAAAGTGGTGGCCAAGTCTGAATTGCATGAGTGGGGGGAAAAGTTGCTCTTTCAGAGCTGTACGGAGAAGAAGATACCACTCCATCCTTTCATCTGAGGGCCAGTTTAATTACTGCCCTTTCGCAGTGATTGCTTTCAGTCGTGGGCGTAACACAGATTGTTTGCATATTTGAGGCTTTGGATTTATTTTAATAAAATAAATAATATTGGGGGAAATTCAGGAGGTCATATTGAAAAGAGAATACTTATTCAGTATGTTGAGAAGACATACATACCCAGATGCTACTGCATTAACTTTATTATAAATCTTTCCTAAAAAGAAATTATTTCAATATATTTGTTTTTGTTACTCTGTGTGCATGTAATATTTATATAATATGACAACAAAGAAAACAAAGAAAAAAACATGTCCAAGACCAAGTAAATAATAGATGGCCAATTCCATTAATAGTGCATGGTCAGTATGAGAGCTATGCATCAATATTTCAGAAAGTTTGAAAGGAAACATGGAAGGAGTAGGAGTAACATCAGGTCAGTCCTGCCTATCTTTGGTTCTATTGATGACAACTCTCTGTTCACACCCCCCCCCCCCCCATACACACACACACTCAACACACACACACAGAATGGGCAAATATAGCTTTATAAGTGGGACTTCAGTCTTTAGAAGTGACGTGAAAGTGCCGATGACTGGAGTGCATTTCTGAGTGGGGCGGGGGGGTGGGGGGGCGTGGGCGTGTAAAAGTGTGGGGACAAAGCTGGAGAGGGTTCTGTGTCCCGTGGAGCCATATTTTCTTTGTGGGCTTTGAGGAGGCCAGATTCGGAAGATCAGCTGACCTCCGGGCCCCCGCCGGCCTCCGGGCCTGTCCCTCCTCCTCGTCCCGACCGCTACGCCACCGGTTTGGCCTCGTTCGTCTCTGTCTGACCTGTGTGTCCGCCCGGAGCCGCTTCTGTACTAGCGTAGCGCCCTCAGCGCACCGCTCTCTCCCCGGCCTGGGTCCAGTCCGGAGCCTGGGGACCCGTCTGAGCCGAAATGGCCGAAAACCGTGCTTTCTTATTTATCCCCTTCACAGCTCTCACTCGCGGCCCGGTGCATGCAGGTGAAGTCCGCCTCCATTTTGGGGAAATACAAAAAAAAAGAAAAGAAAAAAACCCCCCTTTCCTGCGTCGTGCTCGAACCCGCTGTAGAGCGCGGTGCTCTCTGCAGCGCAGTGAAGCCTCAGAGAGACCCGAGGCCTGCTAGGCCCTTAACGAGCCCAGAGAAGACGGAGGGTCAAGCTACAGGCTAACTCTGTCATCACGTCATTTCAGTTCTCTTTTTCCTTTTTCTTTTTCCTATATTTAAAGTCAGCCGCACCCACGCAAAGAGCAGTGCACTACAGCCTCTGCTCTTTTCCCTGCTGAAGAGTATTTGATTTACTTTATTTATATTCACTGTCATTATAGTAATTACACAGTGAATAATGAATCTGCAATGCGAGTAGTATTCTATAAGGAAATGATTGGGAACGTGCATATTTTCATTAATTTATGTATGTATTTGTTTATTTATTTGTGTATTTATTTATTTAGCTTCTGTTAATTGATTAAATACATAGATAGTATCTCCTGTGTCTGTTTTCCATCATTTGCCTGTGGGTAATGAACAGAGGGAGAAAAACCAGTGACTGGGATAAGATAATGCTAGGGAAATTGTGAAATATGTGAAAAAAGTTTCAATTTTTAATTATTTCATGCAATCTTCAGGCAAACCCAACCTACTATTTCCATCTCATTGAGTATGCATTTATAGTGGTGTAAAATTTGCTGTCCCTTAAATGTAACTTTGCTGTTGCAATGGTTTCATAATGCGTCTCTTTGTTATCTATTGCCATTGATGGAGTCAATGTTGCGTGCGTGCGTGCGTATGAACATGCGTGTGTGTCTGCGTGCGTGCGTGTGTGCGTATGTGTGTGTGTTCACTGAGGAAGGAGGATGCTGCTTGGGAAAGGTGGGGAGATCAAAGTTGAGCTTTGATCCAAACTGGTTCCTTATAATAAATTATAATAAATTGGTGAAGCGATGACGAGCGCTTGCTAGACATGATTAAGCGATCCAGAGAGACAGGCATGCCCGTTCCCCCCCCCGTGAGCCCTTTCAGTCAATAACCGCTTTGTAAGTCCGATTATTTTAGTGGAAGACAAAGTCATGCAAGTCCTAATTGGCTGAACAGCGAGCTTCATCGCACGGAAGCAGCTCCTGTGACAGTACTGCTCGTTCTTGTTTGGGCTTAGGCGGGTCGTTCTGTGAGATGAACCTTAACGAATGCGAGTCCACGCCGCGTCTGAAGCGCGCTGGGTGTGCGGACCGCGTGGGCTGGTACCGGTGCTTCTGCCCCGAGGGTCAGCTTCCACCCCCACCCAAAGGAGGTGGATATTTACCAACAGGAGGTGGATATTTACCCACATGAGGTAGATATTTACCAACAGGAGGTGGATATTTACCCACATGAGGTAGATATTTACCAACAGGAGGTGGATATTTACCCACATGAGGTAGATATTTACCAACAGGAGGTGGATATTTACCCAAACAAGGTGGATATTTACCCACATGAGGTGGATATTTACCCACATGAGTTGGGTATTTACCCAGAAGAGGTGGATATTTACCCACATGAGGTGGATATTTACCCAAACGAGGTGGATATTTACCCACATGAGTTGGCTATTTACCCACATGAGGTGGATATTTACCCAAACAAGGTGGATATTTACCCACATGAGGTGGAAATTCGCCCACAGGAGGTGGATTTTTACCCACGGGCAACCAAAGAGTGTTGTGGCAGATGAAGAGGCCAAAAAGGTGTTCAAGACCAGGTTTTACACAGTGCAAGATACTCTAGACATCAGGCAAAATAAGAAGCCTAGATGTGCTGAATGGCCTATTCCCATCATTATGTTTACGCACAGACTCACGCAGGCACACACACACACACACACACACACACACACACGCAAACACTCACATCTTCAATTATTAATCTTCAGTAGCGTTATCCACACGCTACAGAGATGGGTTTTGATGAGTGAGGCGGATCTGCAAATGTCAGTGAAGTTTGTTTATTTTCATATCCCTAGGACCTCATTAATTGTCAGATCATGTTCTTGCTATTAAACAATTCCAGTAATGTCCTTAATGGTGCTAACACTGAATCAAACGGAATTCTTCCTGAAAAACAGTAACTGAAACACCACAGAAATATGACTAAATTCAGTTTATCAACGAAGACTTGTGTTACAAATGCGTCAGAACTTTCTACTTAACTGATATAATAGTTTGGTGTGTAAGAACATGTTCACATAGAAACTCTGATTGGGAAAACTGTGAAAAAGTTGTGCTGTGTTCTGCAAGTTACCCGAATTACCCTAGCCATATATCTCTGCTCAAGCCTATATATAACCACACATCAACTCAAAGCCCACTACCAATGAAACCAAACCCTTACTGCAATTATGTAGCTTCTCTAATAGTGTTAATCTGCACAACGATAGTGTCTATATATACACACTTATAATACAAGTGTGACCACGTGATCCGTGTCATTAAAAAAAGTAATATCTTTTTAAAAAATGAACTTGTCATTTTTCATTTGCACACGAACACTGCTGTCAATCTGAATCACCGTGTCACTGGAATAAGTGGGTATTTACAGCGATAGATTTGGCTGCCGCGTGCTGCGGTGTCACAGGTATATTTCAAGGCGGGATGGATTCGGGGCGTAATGAATGGAGATGTGTTCCTGTTTACCTGCGCCGGCCTGTGAGGTGCTTCGTCTGCGGCGCCCGAGCTTTGTCTGTGCGGAGCTCTCGTAGGAGCGCACGTGGAAACACGCTGGCGGAGCCGTTATCGGTGTCGCTAAGGCCAGCGAGAGCCGGCCTCCGTTTGCTCCAACTGCACTGAGAGAGACCAGGAGAGAGAGAGAGAGTGAGGAAGGGAGAGGGGGAGAGAAAGAGACAGGGAAAGAGAGACAGTAGGGAAGAGAGAGGGAGAGAGAGAGAGAAAGAGACAGGGAAAGAGAGACATAAGGAAGAGAGAGGGAGAGAGAGAAAGCGAGAGAGAAAGAGTGAGGAAGGGAGAGAGGGAGAGAAAGAGACAGGGAAAGAGAGACAGTAGGGAAGAGAGAGAAAGCGAGAGAGAGTGAGGAAGGGAGAGAGGAAGGGAGACTGACTCACCTGTTCCCTGGCTGTGGTAGCGGGTCTCAGGTTATTAACACCGATAGAACAACAGTTGGAAAAATCCCTGCGAAACAAGCAAGTCATGTGGGTGGAAGGAGTAGACATGGGTGAGCATGTGTTGGGAGAAGGTCACAGAGTGTCTGAGGGTAAAACTATATATCACAACTCATTATATTCCCCGCTGAACGCAAACATGTAGAACAATTGTTTAAGTTGTTTACATTCAGAACTGCATATTTATACTAACTTCAATAGAAGTCTGCTTCCTTCCAATTAAACAAATATAATTTCATATTATGAAACTGAAAATAAATGAGAAGTGATCAGTAGAAACGTGTGAAATATATTTTAAATCCCTTCCCAGAGTGTTACGCATCAGAGGATACCTTTGTTTTAAATCTACACCCCACGCAGCCCACAAGAGAAACTGATTTGACTGCCGAGGACGAGTGTGTAGCCCGATACCCTTCTTCAGCATCCTGTGTGTGAGCTATAGGCTACATCAGCGCAGGCTAATTACCACCTACTTTCAGGAGGTCTAAAAATTCTCATGCAAAAAGGGGAGTCACAACTATTGCGTGCATTAGTAAATTAGACAGAATAATTAATTGGCCTAATTTGCATAATCCCCACCCCGTTTTAGCGAGTCCACTCCACATATGTGTGCATGAACACGTTTAACGTGTGACGTAATCCCAGCAAAATACCTCCTGATAGCGATTTTGAGCCATTGTGACCGTTTTAGTAAATCCGATGTTTTGCCACCTTGTAGCAGATGCCTTTAGTGAATCTGGCCCTTGGTGTTTTGGTGCTTCTTTTTTCTTTTTCTTTTTTTTTTTCTTTGCCATTGAAATGGGCAAAGAAAACAAAAAGCCTTTCTTAAATTAAATATTTTTAATATTTTGGACCACTTTTTAACGTCATAACAAGTGAATACAATGGTCTTGCACACAGTGTGAGTGCTCTCTAATGTTGTTCATTGTTTTGAAACTACACTTCTTTAAAAAAAGGTTTTGAATGATCAGCCTTATATTTAATAAATATCAAAATTACACCAATTGTTCCCATGTTTTCACATTTTTTAGGACTGTTGGAAATGGGCATTAAAATGTTATACAAATTTGCTCCTCAGTTGGCTAGACTGTATTTCAGTAAATTTGAAATTGAGTTAATGAGGTAGATGGTTTAAGCTATTTAAAGATCATTTCCATGACCAAAACTGCAGGGCACAGGTGGAAATTATTGTTTGGTAGTAAATTTCATACTGACATTGAAAGAATGTATTTTTCTCAGCGAGTTCTAAATGCATGTGGTTAACTTGCTGGGATTCATAATTGAATCCGAGTCTCTCAGCTACTTGATGTCCAAGCTTGGCATAGCGATATACCCACTCCAGATTAAATGAAGATCTGAAGTAGGTATGTTCTTTGGATGGGTCTTATCATTATGCTTTTTAATGAGATTCAGTAGATTAAATTAATGGCATAAAATGATTGCTAAGCAGGACACAACTCAGAATGTTATGATATAGCTGTTTCTTTTTTTTCTGGTAGAGGAGACCAGATGGGTAATTTCTTAATTTGGGTAAATTATGAGACATACGTTTTGAAGAACAGGTGAAGAAGCATGCTTGTATGTGAAGTGTTTACATTGAACAGCAGCTTTATATTCAGGCCATGCTCTGTGTGATTGGCTCTCATGTCCTTGTGCTTCTGCAGTCGTATGTAATTATGTCACGTGCAAGGAATGTTATATTAGAATATTCATGCAGCTGCTTTTTTTTTATGTGGCTTATTATTACTATTCTGATGTGAAAGCAGTTCCACTGTTTCTTCACTGCTGAGTAGATAAAAGATAAGATAAAAAAAAGATAAAACTCAAAAACCAGTTTGTGCTTGGGCCCTTACATATAAGGTACTGGATGTGATGCTGACATAAAATAGGCAATTACATCAAGAAGATCTATACAGCATATAAATCAATGTATTTTAGTTAACAATATATTTATAAAATATATAACATCTGAAATTGATACCAGTTTGTACTATTCCGTTACTTTAACACAAGCTTAAGTACAGTATATTCTTATACAGACACCCCCCCCCCCACCCTTAACTGTTTTTTTAGAAATATCACTTTCATTTGCAATCATCCAGTGTCCCCCCTCTTTGAATAAATAAATAAGAAATAGTAAATAAATACCTGCACAAAAAAGGCAATTAATTTGCATCATAAATTTCCCACGCGTCGCTAATGTCTGTGAGCCGGAGAGATTATAAATCTGGGCAATTTTGCCGATAATTTTTGTTGCCCTCGCCGAAGCCGTACCTGTGAGACGCGGGCCTGATTAAGGCGGGATGGCGCGCGAGGGGCCGTTATGCATTATTAATGAAGTCCGGGTAATTGCCAGACTTTATGACATAGGGAGCAGGGGAAATTGGTTCCATGGTCAGTTTGAGGGATGATGAGAATTTGCCCTCACGTCGATGCCGCTGATAGCCTAGCATTAGTCATGCACCCCCCCGGAAGCCCCCCCCCGCCCCCGCCCCCGCCTCAGCCGCGTGACAGCGTTAATGACAGCCATTTCGCGGCGTGACCACGCCGCGGCTCGCGTTTACGAGAACATAAAGTGGCGGAAACCGGAGCGGAGCGCTGTCCTTCACTTTAAGGTATTAACCTTTCGTCCGTCTCTCAGAACGGGTTAATGTGACCCGGTTCCAACCGTGTGACAGAATGAAGAACCGCAGCACAGGAGGCGGAATACTGAGCGTTTCTCTCTCTCTCTCTCTGTCTCTCTCTCTCTCTCTTTCTCAGTCCAGGTAAAATGGGCCCTGACACACATCTTTCCAGAAATTAAACCCACCGCGGCGAGTCGCTTATCGACGATGACAACGCACCTCAGGTGTCGTCTTTATGCACGGAGCTGGGCTCGACGGCGTGCGTTTGCGACGCGACGCGAAACGTGAAATACGCGTTCGTTTTTGTTTTGTTCGTCGCCCGCGCCTCCTCGTGTTCTACATTCGCCGATTGATTTAGCCTCCCGCTCGACCTGGGCGTCGGGGGCGCGAGCTGTGAAATGGGCTGTAATGGAGGGGGCCACGGATCGAGCGCCGATAGCTCCACGCGCGTGGACCCGGTGGCTGATTATGAATGCCTTCGTCCCTTTGGGATTTGCCGCTAAGTTGTTCATCTTCCCCCCCCCCTAATTATTCTGTTTATTGCCGCTGTCACATCGTTTGGAAGTTCAACGAGACTTTTTGTGTGTGCGAGCGTGCCGCTTGTTTATGTGTAGTTGTGTGTGTGTGTGTGTGTTGCTGTGTGTGTGTGTGTAAAATATAAAACATCATTTGCAGATATATAATGTAGCCAGGCGTTGTATAAAATTAAAGATGGGAATTCTACTTCTGTAATGTACTTCATTCCTCCCTTGATACACATCCTCATCGAAAATGATCAGCCTTGTAATTTTGATCATTTTTAATTGTCCATTTTGAAATTATTGGAGTTAAGATTAGTCGTAGTTATTTGCTCGTCCTGCTGCTTACATTTTTTTGGCCCCTAAATGAACCCTGACCTGAGGGAATGATCTTGCACTCGGGGAGGAAGCTCCTGGTCTGTCAGGACGCTGTGATCTGGCTGGGTTATTCTGTTTTATACTGGGGATGTTCTGGCTGGATTATTCTGTTTTATACTGGGGATGTTCTGGCTGGGTTATTATGTTTTATACTGGGGATGTTCTGGCTGGGTTATTCTGTTTTATACTGGGGATGTTCTGGCTGGGTTATTCTGTTTTATACTGGGGATGTTCTGGCTGGGTTATTATGTTTTATACTGGGGATGTTCTGGCTGGGTTATTATGTTTTATACTGGGGATGTTCTGGCTGGGTTATTCTGTTTTATACTGGGGATGTTCTGGCTGGGTTATTCTGTTTTATACTGGGAATGTTCTGGCTGGGTTATTATGTTTTATACTGGGGATGTTCTGGTTGGGTTATTCTGTTTTATACTGGGGATGTTCTGGCTGGGTTATTCTGTTTTATACTGGGGATGTTCTGGCTGGGTTATTCTGTTTTATACTGGGGATGTTCACTCCTGCTGCAGCTCGCAGAATTATGTTGAAATTCTCTGCACTGATTAATTGTTAATGAGCCTGAGGTTAGTCCAGTCCACTTTACCTGAGTGAAGCTCTGTCCTCCCTCTCTCTCTCTCCCTCCCTCCCTCCCTCCCTCTCTCTCACACACTCTTTCTCTCACTCTCTTCCTCTCTCTCTCTCTCTCCCTCCCTCCCTCTCTTTCTCCCTCTCTCTCTCTTTTTCTCACTCTCTCTCTCTTTCTCTCTTTCTCTTTCTCTCTCTTCCTCTCTATCCCTCTCTATCTCTCGCTCTGTCTCTCTCCCCCTCTGGCTGTGTTGAGTTCCTTTTATTTTGACACACACAGTTGCATCTCTCCTTCCTCTGAATATGGGGCCGCTTGTAATGCGGGTCAGACAGGCAATGTCACATCCTCATAAAAAAAACCTCACCTCATCCCTCCCTCCTCATCCTCCTCCTCCTCTTCCTCCCACTCCGTATGCCCCACACCTCCTCCTCCGCACGAATGCTACTTTCTTTTCTCTTTCTCTCTTTCTTTCCCCTTGTTAAACACTTTGAACTCTCCTCACTCGCGGATGGAAGGGATGGGAATGAAGAGCAGAAAGAGCGAGGGATCTCCTGAGAGAGGAGTGCAGAGGAGCGAGCCGCGTCTCCACGCTTGCCGCGCGCGAGAGAGATGCAAAGCTACGGCCGTGGGGGAAATATAGCGAGGCTCGGCGCGGGAAGGAAGTAGAACACACGTTCGCGCTCACCTACAGGCCAGTCAACATGACAGCAAAGTCAGGAAATCACAGAAGAAGAAGGAAAAAAATCAAAATAAAAAAGTTTGGAAGACATGGCAGCACTCACAGCTCTAGATTTAAAAAAAAAAAAAAAAAATACATTTTCTAAACTCCAGAGCTATATCTATGTCAGTTTTCCGTGCAATGAGTTATTGTGCTGTGGCTAGGCGAAGTTTGTATGTAATGAGTTGTTGTGGCGTGACCTTATGAAATTCATATGGCTTTTAATATGTCAGCCCATGGCCGTTGGCATTATGCCTAATGGATGCCCTGGTACTGGGGTACGAAAACGCAGACGTTTTAGTCATAGCCTTAAACCAACTCGAAAGGATGACTTCTGCCATTCAGTTTGTGAATCTCCAAGTTAGCTAGCGCTGGGCTGGCAGCCAACACTGGGGCTGGTCGCTCTCTTGTGGTTCAATGAAAACCCATAAAACCTACATAGAAAGAGAACCCCAAAGCTAGTACCGCCAAGAGTACGCTAAAAACGAATAAGTAAATGAATTAATAAATAAATACATTTCCGGTCTGTCGTCAAAAACATCAAACGTATGAGGGCGTATTAGGTTATAAATTTAGACCGGGGCGCTTCTTAGCATCAGGAATTAGCCCCATTGTTATGCTAATGTGAACCGCGAAGCGGTTCAAGCGACAGTGGCGCCATGTCAACAGCGCTAATCGGTACACGCGGAGGTGCGTGTGCCTCTTATCGCGCGCACTGCCGCTTCACCCTCGAGCGAAACGTTTAACCGCAGTCGCACGCGTGAAATACGACGCTTAACGAGACGTCGATAGCGCTGTATGTAAAATCTGCGCTATGGAGATTGCTCTGTGTAAAGCTAACACTGCGCACACTACACAACTGTTTTACACACTGCCCCCGCTCCCCCCCCCCCCCCCCCCCGCCACCTCCATCCCCCCAGCCCTGCAAGAAAGCCACTGGGAGACCTTAAAAAAATGAAACCTCCGGATTGCTTGTCAGAGAAGACGTCCGGCTTGACAGCGATTGGCGACGTGCGGCGGTTAAGAGGAAAATGGATTCGGCCTTTTTCGGAGGAGGAGGGGGGCCACCCCGGGCCCGTCGCCCCGCGGCTGACAGACGCCGAGCGAGTGAAACCTCGGGGGGGCGCGGCCGCCACCGGGCGCCAGATGTCCCGTTTATTTCCGCTTTAACGGACCGTGAGGAGCGCTGTCCTCTTTTGGCACTTTCAATTTTCTCCCGATGATTGCAGGCTAAGTCCGCGGAGTGCGTTACATTTAGGCCAAGATCAAATGCACTTATTTATTTATTTATTCCGCGGCATGATCACACCTTTGCGGCACTCCTTAGAAACCGAAACACCCCCCTTGCTCTGCAATATGTACCCACACGTACCGTACTCATTAGTGCGCTTCAAATAGGCTACTGCACACCGGGTTTGTTCAGACCCTCTGCTTCCCTGCAGTGTTCTCCTGTTCGGTACAGAGCACAGTGTGTTACCGTGGCCTGGTTCTGTGCAGCATTTTGCTCATAACTTTCAGTTTGCAATGAAATTCTGCAGTAACCTTCATTTCTCACGTCGCGCGCGTTTTCCAAACGCAGGCTAACGCGCGCTGAGTGATTTTTATGACGCCGGCGATTAGTCATATGATGTGCGCCGCCTCGTGAGGTTGCCATGGCGCTCAGCCGCCGAAGATCGTCCCGTTTTCATGCGTTTGTGAGCGTGAAGAGACGGCAGTAATCTAGCGGGGATTCTCTCGTACCAAATTTCACGCGCTTTTATTTTTTATCTTTAATGCTTGGTTTAAAAACTTCTCTTTCCGTGCTTTTTCCTGTGAGCCAGTGGGTGAGTGAAAGTGCTTGCGCCCATTTGGGGCTGGTGGCTGGTTTCATAGTAAGGTCTGAAAATTGCCATAGACCGTACATAGGGGCCTACATCTTTAGCAGTCCCATTTTTATACTTAACTTCATGTAGATCCTCTATGTATCTAGAACAGTTCTAGCTGAACATGTGTCAGATGGTAATTAGCCATGATTAAGTGGTGATTACTTGGATAAAGACAGTGATAACGATGAGCTGCGTCGCGATCCGACAAATGATCACATTTGCTGCGTGGATTAGACTGACAGTGGATGATGATCATCTAAAAGCCTTAGCTTTAACAAAGCCATGCGGCTAAATCCACCTGATGGGAAATGTATATAATGCAGTCCATAACTGCATTTTTTTTATAGCTCTTTTATCCAAAGCTTTAGAATCGATGCCTCTCATTCACCCATTCGCACACACACACTCACGGTGAAAGGCTGCCATGCAAGGTACCAGTCAGCTCGTTGGGAGCATTTAGGGGTTAGGTGTCTTGCTCAGGGACACTTCGACACGCCCAGGGCGGGGGATCGAACCGGCAACCCTCCGACTGCCAGACAACCGCTCATCTCCTGAGCTATGCCGCCCACGACTGTCCATTCGGATTTGGACGGTGACACAGTTTTTGTCATTTTGGTTCTGTGCTCCAGCGCATTGGATTTGAAATGAATCAACAAGTATGAGGTTAAAGTGCCAACTGTACAGCTTTAACCTGATGGTGTTCGCATCCATATTGGGTAGACCATGTTGGAATGAGACCCATTTTTATACATGAGTCCCCCCCTTGTTGGCCCAAGTTTATTATGTTGTATGCCTGCTTTGCTTGAGTGCTGAACACAAGCGAGGTGAGACGCATGCAAAGCTATATCTGCTTAAAACACAAAACAGTCACTTAGTGTGGAATGTGTATTTGGAAAGTGATTCAATCAGTGGTTCAATCAGCGCGGTCTTCTTTCGGGCAGCAAAGCGGTGTAATACTAAGCATTTTCTCCAAAGGGGATCGCAAAGATGGACACAAACAGATTATCTGGGCAGAAGCTCACTTAAAAATAAATGTAAAAACCTGGGCTCCTGCCAGCCACCAGGTGTCCTGGTTTTTTAGCCCTCGTGAGCAGCAGCCCGCGTTACAAACACGAGGCGCGAGGCCGGTTTGATCGGATCCAAGCAAAGTCTTTTTTTTTTGATATTCCAAAAAAACGGCTAAGCGTGTTTGATAGAATCTTGGAGCCGGTCGTGCCGAATCCTAAATTGCTTTGCTCCTTTGCAATTTGAATGAACGAATGAATAAATAAACAAGCAAATAAATAAATAAACATTGGAAAAAATGTTATATATACAGTAGCTGGCCAGTGCCTGAGGTTGTGGAAATAAGCTGAAGCTGCGAGGAGAGGCCGTGGTGGAGCTCTTGCACGTGCGCGAGCCCCAAGTCGACGGGCGGAGGACCCGGAAGGTTCCGGCGCTCCCCTCGCGCGCACATCAATCGGGGCTTTGATGCCGAACCCCCGCAGGATTGGCTGGCAGCGGCGGCGGCGGCGGCGAGCCGGCGCGGGTCCGATCCCCGCCCCCCCCGAGGGGAGCCTCTCCTGTGAAAGACCCGGCGGGAGGAGGGGGCTTCACGTGCGCGTGCCGACGCACGGGCGCGCGGGAGGGACGCCTCTGTGAAGACCCCCAGCCAGCCGCCGCGCGGACGGGCTCTGTCAGCACGCGGCGCGCTGCGCGGAACTCTCCGGAGGACTCCGGTGCCATTGTTTGCCCGGTAAAGCCTATCAGCTGGGCTGAAATGCACTGGGTGGGGAGCGGGGGGATTGTTTCAGGTGAAGGATTTAAACACCGGCAATCCGGATTGGCTGTCAACACGTCTACACTACTGTACATAGAATACAAGCACATAAACCCTTGTTCACAGTGTACAAACGCATACACAGTACCCTACTCTAAACAGTTTTCAGGTGCTTTCTTACAAATTTGAGACTAGCATTGCTGTTTCTCTTGGTTAGTGGTGGTTCCTGCCTTGCTGCTCTCCCTTGAATCCCATTTTTTCCCAGTCACTTTTTGTGCAGTCATGAACACTGACCTTTGCTGAGACTAAAGAGGCCTGCAGTTTTTTGGAAGTTCTGGGATCCTTTGTGACTTCCTGGACGAGTTGTCGCTGTGCACTCCTGGGAAGATTCCCCACTGTTCCAAGTGTTCTCCTTTCAGAGATAATGGCTCCCACTATGGTTTGGTAGAGTCCTAGACCCTTAGAAATGGCTTTGTAACCCTTTCCCGATTGATATATTTTAACAACTTTTCTTTACTCTTCTGGAATTTCCTCTGATTGTGACATAGTGTGCTTGTGGAAACTTTGTTGTGACTTCTTGTCTCTGATGAGTGAGGCTTGGAGTCAAGGCTGGTTTAAAATGAAGCCTGGCTGTGTTCAGTTAGCTAGGTGTAAGTATCAATTAAATTTGGTTAATTGGTTGAGTTACTAAAGGGGCAATTACTTTTTCCCATGGGCGATATCAGTGTTTGATAGATATGTTTTTCTTTGTCTAATATTATATTCATTTTATCAAAAGATCTGAAACCATTCAGAACACATATACCCTACTGTACACAGTATACGAACACATATACCCTACTGTACACAATATACGAACACATATACCCTACTGTACACAATATACGAACACATATACCCTACTGTACACAGTATACGAACACATATACCCTACTGTACACAATATACGAACACATATACCCTACTGTACACAGTATACGAACACATATACCCTACTGTACACAGTATACAAACACATATACCCTACTGTACACAGTATACGAACACATATACCCTACTGTACACAGTATACAAACACATATACCCTACTGTACACAGTATACGAACACATATACCCTACTGTACACAGTATACAAACACATATACCCTACTGTACACAGTATACAAACACATATACCCTACTGTACACAGTATACAAACAAATATACCCTGCTATACACAGTATACGAACACATATACCCTACTATACACATTATACGAACACATACACTCTACTGTACATAAAATGCAAACACTACTATGCTATTCACAATATACAAACACATATACCATACTGTACAAAAAATGCTAACTCGTATACCCTTCTGTACACAAAACACAAACACACATAAACTGTGTACACCATGCAGTTAAAGGGGGAAAAAACTGCCTCAAAATACACGTACAGGCAATGGC
The DNA here is from genome assembly GCF_013347855.1 of Anguilla anguilla. NCBI lineage: Eukaryota > Metazoa > Chordata > Actinopteri > Anguilliformes > Anguillidae > Anguilla > Anguilla anguilla. The sequence goes on along the minus strand of NC_049218.1, from coordinate 24,132,231 downwards.
CTAATATTTACAGTGCTGTTGTGAGTATAATCCTGGACGCTGTAATTTTTTCCCTTCAGCTTCCATGTCCCTTTGCCTCGTCCCCTTGCTCCTTTCGTGATGAAGTGTTTGGCTATTCCTGAAAGAGGACGCCACATTTATAACTTTGTGTAAATAAGGAAATTACCCCACAGCCTCTGGAGTTCAGAGATAATTTAGTAACAGAGGAAAAGGCCCCGCGACAATACTCAGGGGGTCTGGATTTGAATATGTAAATTTCACTGGTATTAGCGCTGAGAGAAGACCTTCCCTGGAACGAGGATGCGTTGGGTGTATATTTTGGGCCAGTGCAGATGTTTGCACAGCCAGTTAATCTGGCCTCTTTTCACACTCCCTCGAATGGGGGATATATTGCATCTGAAACCTCAATTAGATGAACGAATCCAATGCCAAATTTCCATTTCAGATGACAGGCTTGCAATCATAATTTTTGCATCTGCTTATCCATCTGAAATTTAAAATATTTGATTATCACTTGGATATGTTGGATTTTGGCACCGTAAATTTCACACAGATATCGTAATGCCTGGACCATTTCCACAACATAATACCTGTTCTTTTTTTTTTGGAAATGCTTGGAAATTGACTAAATTTATTTTTGTGGATGTGTAGTGCATTATTGATTGATTGATTTATTTATTTATTTAATCACTGTACTCAACAAGTTTGTGAGGGAAAAAAAAACAGTCAGTCAAAGCTAACAGGAAATGCTTATTGAATCCAGTCCCTTGTTTGTCCGAAGAGTGCGTAAGGCAACCCTTGGTCTTCAAATGAGATTATGGAGACCCAATGAGACATTGAGAGGAGGGACTGGAGATTGGAGGGGACGTAGGGGTTTTGGTGTTGCCCTGTTGCGTTAGCCGCTCTGTTGTGACCCCGGTCTGTATTCGGCCCGGCGGTGCAGGTCTGACTGGGCGGTTTTGTGAAGCGGAGACGGGCGCCTGCGAGGACAGCCCCTGCGGGCCCTTCGGTGTCTGCAGAGACGCCCCGGGCGGCCACCGCTGCTTCTGCGCGCCCGGCTTTATCGGTACGTCAGAGCGCCGGACACGCCCCGAACACCTCCCCGCCCGAACGCCTCCCCGCCCGAACGCCTCCCCGCCCAAACGCCTCCCCGCCCCAACGCCTCCCCGCCCCAACGCCTCCCCACCGCCGGTCATGTGCAGGGCCTCGCTCCCACGCAGCCCCGCCTGCGGGGTCAGAGACGCCCCGTCCCGCGCGGACCGCGATATCGGAATCGGGTTCCCATTACAGCTCTGTCTTCCACCTCGATCATGTCCTCTGACGCCTCTTTGAGCGCAAGGAAAGAGCTCTCCCTTTCTCCCCCTTACATCATTAAGTGAGCGTTATTCTTTTAGGGGTGTGCTTTTTTTTGGGGGGGGGGGGGGGGGGGGCGGTTAGCCCGGTGAGTAATTGGCTGGTTCTTGAATATCTCTCTCTCTCTCTCTCTCTCTCTCTCTCTCTCCCTCTCTCTCTCTCCCTCTCTCCCTCCTCCTTACACTCTCTCTTCCTCCCTCCCTCTCTCCCCCTCCCCCTCTCCCTCCCTCCCTCCCTCTCCCCCTCTCCCCCTCTCCCTCCCTCCAGGCACTGAATGCCAGATTGAGGTAGACGAGTGTCTGAGTGGACCCTGCCGAAACGGCGGCTCCTGCGTCGATGAGCTGGACGGCTTCAGCTGCCTCTGCCCAGCTGGGCTCACAGGTGAAGCCCCGGCACTGCGTCTCAATCACGCCGTGCCACAGAGAGACTGTGTGTGTGTGTGTGTGTGTGTGTGTGGGGGCATGTTTTACTATCTTTGTGAGAACCAAATGTCCCCACAAGGATAGAAAGATGAGGAAAACTACGCAAGGTGGGGACCTTTTGCTGGTCCCCTCAAGTTCAAGAGGCTGTTTTAGGGTTAGGACTTAGGGTTAGGGTTAGGGTTACAATTAGGTTAAGGTTAGGGTTAAGGTTAGGCATGTAGTGGTTGGGGTTAGGGTTAGGGTTAGATGTTACAGAGTGAATGTAAGTCAATGGGAAGTCCTCACAAGTATAGCAATACAAACATCTGTGTGTGTGTGTGTGTGTGTGTGTGTGTGTGGGTGTGTGCGTGTGTGTGTGTTTGTGCGGCTATGGTACCTTGTGTGTGTGTGGCTATGGGACCTTGTGTGCGAGTGTGTTTGGGTTCAGGTGCACTGTATGTTTTGCTAGCTACCTAACAACTTGCTAGCCAGCTTGCTATCTACTTTCTTTTTTGGTACACCAGTATGAATTCACACAATATTATTCATTGGATGGAAAACAATAAAACATTTCAATATCATTGTCTGTATTTTATTGTTTTCCATCCAATGAATGTTAAAATTGCACATTGCACAAGTATATTGCAGAATTTGCAACATAAACTTGAGGTGAACTGCCTGTTTTGGATGAAACTTGCACCATGTCATTAAAAAAGTGAGGTTGCAAACAACATGTGCGGAGAGGTTTGTGGAAACACACGATGGAGTCGGAACGACACCCTGCAGTGAAACCTCCCAGCCTCCTCTGCTGCATCTGGCTGCACTTTTACATCATTAAGGAATGCCTGGAGATAGGGCTGTGGAAACCACAGGGCCTTTGCTTTGCTAAAATGGCAGATATTTCCGCAGTGTAAGTCTGTGAGTAATACTGAAGCCGAAAATACAACACAGGCAGCCGGAGGAGTTTACATTGATTTGTCATTATCATCTGTTGACTGACCCACATCAGACGACACCCTTCCACCATAAATTTCAAGTAAAGCTGGACAGTGATCTGGCATCAGCTAAAGATTTCCTTCTGGACTTCTGGAATTCTGTAGCCCTGTCATCACATGCATTTAAAAAAGAACATTTTTGCACTACTCTTAAATAAAGACGTGTAACTTTGTGGAAAACTAAAGTGTCAAAACTTATTAAATAATGCAATTATTCCTGGCACACATACACTGTACATGAAAATGTAAAAAGAAAAAAAACATAAAACATCTCATGATCGACTTGCTCTAATGTGCAAATATCTAAAAGCCATCAAATTCTACAAGGGTTTCCGAGGGAACACTGCCTTTCACTTTTGAGATTTGTTTCTGTAGAATTCTTCAAGAACTTGACTAGAGCGAAAAAGTTATTTGATTTTTGATTTTTTTGTTTGAGTATCTGACATAATCAACTTAGGGACTATATTTTGCCAGGCAGCACTAATCTGTCTTCAGAACGACGGCTGGAGTTTTAAATCTGGCTGTTTAAAAGGCTGTGCCAGCCTGGATGGTAGGAGCCCAACCACTGAATGTATAAATACCAACTAGGGTTTGTGAGAAAGCTTGGCCTCCTGTCTTGTTCCTCCGATTAGTTGATTGACTTGGAAGGAAACCAATCGCTATTTAGACAATAAAATGTAAATCAACCAATCAAACATTTTCCCCACCAAGATTGGTCGCTTTAAAGCTGGCAACAGCTTTAATATGTATGGACCCATTTTGGATGACTATCACATTTACATCGACAAGTATTGTATATGCCAGGCTTGAATACAATGTATGGACATTTAAAACTTTTTTTTCCAAATGATTTATTGGGGGATCTGAATCATTGACCTGAAATCTGAAAGGGTATAGGTTTTTTTTGGTTTTTTTCCATGCAATGATATACGAGAGAGGGTGACTGTTAGAAAGTACATTAAGAAAGGTTTATGATGTGGTTCAGCGGGTAATGAGGGGTCAGGGGTCGGGGAATCTCCATTAGTTTGTTTGCCCTGAGCTTTGGGGGAGGAGCTGATAAGGGCCAAAGCGGGGACGCTAGCCGCGGTCTTCTGCTGGCTCCGAGCGTGAACCTTGCCGTCTGTTTGTCAGATATGTTTTTAATAAACCGCGAACGTGCGGCGAGTCCAAATTCCCGCGGGCGATTCCGCCAACCCCGCTGGGGATCCGGGGTTAAAGAGAGGGAGCGATTAGATTAGAGCTACCGATTGTCTTTTCCTCCGACAATTAAAGGTAATATACAAAAAAGTGCCGAGGTGTATCCGTAGCAAATGCTTGTTTTCGACAAGCATCCAGCCTGCCCCTTATGAGGGAGTTCATATACATGCGCACACGCAGGCTAATTGGCCACTTTAAGGGTAATTAAGGATAATTATTGTAGTGAGGAGCCCTTAGGTGCCCTTTCTGGATATCAGCATACCGTTCTGCATCATAAAGATGGTATAGCAACCAAATCAATGCTGCAGATGCGCATTAATCATTCAGGGGTCAGGGAAGAGGAGCAAAAAATATTCAGTCTTTTATTGGCTGTCTTTTTCATGTTGGAGAAAATAAATTTTGATGAGAGCGGTTGAGAAATAGAATATTCCTATTGAGGGCACGTCTGCTTCAAACATTTGGGGAGAATAATGATGCCTTGCTTGTCATGAGAGGTATATGGAGACCAAGCATTAGCTGAGGAATTCTGAAGGAAAATGGACAGGGAAATTTAAATGGAAAGGTTTCTATTTTTCCACCAAATGGCAGAAAAAATTACATATAATGGTGGAAGGCATTTTTTAAATTTCTTTATTTTAATTCATTATGGATCTTAGGATTCTGATTATTCAGGTTTGTTTTCCTGACCTTACAACAGTTTTAAAGTATTTGAAGTATTAAAAAGTACTGCTCTATTGAATGAATGTTCTGCTTACTGTACATTAAATAATGCACCAACTTTAGTGTCTACATTGGTTTTTCTGTGTAAAAACGATTTTTGCCAATTGAAAAAAGACTAAAAATAGGTAATTCAGGTATTCCAAATGCAGGCACTCTTGTTTTAATCTTCGTTAGGATAGTGACGCACGCCAGTAGTGATGCATCGCTTTTCAAAATGGTGCCGTACCGTGTCTGGGTTCAGACAGGATGTGCTCACCAGTAGGCGGATCACTGCGGATTCCGCCACTCAAATCCCTGGCATTCACTGGAAACTCACTTTTTTTTTCGTCTGGAATTTAGCGGTGTAATCCCACTTTAATCTTTTTTGCTGTGCACGCATGCTTACGTACCACTTACAGCAATCCCTGAATAACCCCTGAATGTTAATCTGTCTGGTGTCACCGCAGTTAAACGACACGTTCTGCATGACGCAGCATTTGTAACTTTATTTGTCGAATACCAGGGGCCGTTTTGTGGCGGGTGTTTAATTACATAAGCCAAAACGCCTGCATGATGTTTTATGATTTTTTTATTTTTCGTCTTCTCCAGAAGGACAACCTTCACACTGAGCCACCCATAATTTTCCTTCTCGGTTGTGTTCAGTGCCTCGTTCAGAGCACGGAATATGTCTTCTGAAATTTCTGCTATTATACGTCTGTCATTTCCTTTTATCGCTTTACGGATATGGCACACCGCTGGATTTTGGTTGGATGAATCTGTGGCCTTTCCTGGCAGTGCCTGCTTTAGTAACTATGCAACAGGACCTTACACTCATTTTTATTTTTAATATGACTTAGATGCTGTTCAGGTTGTCAGTTTGAAATACTGCAGTGAGTGATATTCTTTTTGCTCACTTTTTTTTATTGCATTCAGCCTGGTCTTTTCTTTTCTTTTTGTGGAATTTTTTAGCAAGGAAATTGTACCTTTTGCAAGATGTGCTGATCAAAAGATGTTTTTGGTATCTGGCAGGATAATGGATTCTGTCTCCGTCTCTCTGCCTCCCTTTCCTCCTCTCTCTTTCTCTACCTCTCTATCTCTCTCTCTGCCCTCTCTCTCCCTCCTTCCCTCCCTCTCTGTCACTCTCTGTCCCTCCCTCCTCTCCTCTCTCTCTCTCTCCCCCTCTCACTCCCGATCTCCCTCCCTCTCCTCCTGATCTTTCCCTCCCTCCCTTTCCCTCTCTCTCCTTCCCTTCCAATCCCTCACTCACTCCCTCCCTCTCTCTCTCTCCCCCTCTCCCTCTCTCCCCCCCTCTCCCTCTGCCCCTCTCTCTCTCTGTTTGCTGGGCTGCAGGCTACTCATGCGAAATCAACATAGACGAGTGTCACTCATCGCCCTGTCGCCATGGCGCCGCGTGCCGCGACCTCGTCGGCGGCTACGAGTGCCTGTGCCTCCCCGGCTTCGAGGGTGGGTGAGACCGCCGGGCCCGAACGGCCAATCGGATCGCGCCCCCTCCCCTCCCTCTCTCCCCGCGCCGCCCCTCCCCTCCCTCTCTCCCCGCGCCGCCCCTCCCCTCACGTCACCCCATCGCGCGCGTTCGCAGCGTGTCGGCGGCCTCGCCGGCGTCCGCCGCCGGGCCGCGGAGATAAATCGGGGGGGCCGTGACGCGGAGCCGCTCCGGAGGAGAGATTAGCCCGGGCAGCCCAGTTTGTTTGCGCGCTAAAAACAAATGTACCCCCGGGCTAATTTATGACGCTAGCCCGGCGGCGTCCGTTTATCTTCATTTCCCCTCCTCTCCTCCCCTCCTCCCCCTCTCCTCCCCTCCTCCCCTCCTCCCCCTCTCCTCGGGCACGGCTGCACGCCGCGGCACCTGTCCCGGTCTGACCCGGCTCTTCTTTACTCGTTTTTTTATTTAACGTTTTCTCTCTCTCTCTCTCTCTATTTTTTTTTTAACGTATTAAAGGCGCAGAGTGTCAGGTGGACGTTGACGAGTGCCTCTCCTCTCCGTGCCAGAGCGGGGCGGCCTGCATTGACCAGCCTGGTAATTACGCCTGCCAGTGCGTGGCTCCATTCAAAGGTAATGAACACGGCGGAATGAGGTGTGTGTGTGCGTGTGTGTGTGTGTGTGTGTGTGGGGTGGGGGGCGGAGGGGGGGGGGGGGTATGGGGGGGTGGTGAAAAGCAAAGTTAATTATCTCCAGAAAGCACTCCTTTCACCTGTCTGAGCTCATTTGGCTGGTTTAGAAACATTAGCACATCTTCATTTTCCGCTGAGCACTTTTTCTGAAGGGGGGTGGGGGGGGGAAACCTGGCCCCAACGCGGAAAAAGATCGCATCCAATTCCTTCCGCCCTCCTCCTCACCTCTCGCATCACGGGTGGGTGGGGGTGGGTGGGGGGTGGGTGGGGGGTTGGGGGAAGATGAACAAGGACACCACCCAAGGGCATGTTTGGGTAAAAACAGAGCAAACTTTAAATGGATAATTGGACGCGAGGAAAGGAGGGATCTCAATCAGGCGCCGCGTAGTTCCGCACCGCCGCTGATTGGCATCATTAACCGGATTGATTGGAGGGGGTCAGAGCGCCAGCTCTCCCGCCCGCCAGCAATCACTGAGCAACGGTGCCCACGACCTTGTTAGCCACGGCAGCCCCCCATCCACCCCCACCCCCCCCCCCCCCCCTCGCCCCCTACCAGTCAGCTTGGAGGTTAAATCGTAGCATTGACCTCCGAGCGCGCGTTGGTCGAACCGGATATCGCAGTAAGGTTAATGCTTTTCTCTCAGCCCTGTCTAAGCATATCAAGAAACCCTTTCCAACTGCACCGGTGCCAGAATATTAGAATCGGGTTTAGCTGTGTAATTGGCTTGTTTGATGTGCTGTGTTTTTTTTTTGTTTTTTTCTTCTTATATTTCATTGCAAATGAAAATAAATACTTTAGAGAGCTTCGCAGCGGTCAGCGCCGGTAAAGGCTCACCTGTTGTGTAATTAACTGGCCGAGGCTGTGTCACACCAGATAATGTAATGCTACACCCTGAAAAGGAGAAAAATAATGAAAGTGTGGGCGGAATGAACGGGTATTCTACTGGCCCAAAGTTTCTATACGAGTTTTATAAAAGCGTAAGTATTGGGGGGAAAGAGACTTCGTTACTGTGTCGGTGAGCGTTTCCGTGCGGGTGATTGCTGCGTAGCGCGTCTGGGCTGTGCTCCTGTGTCTGTCTGCCTGTCTGTCTGTCTGCTTTAGGTTGACACCCCGCTGATGCTATAGCACGCCACTGTCACACTTTTCTGAATAACTCTTCCCTCCAAATTATTCTTCTTTCCCCTCCCTGTCCCCTTTATTATTTCTGAGTCATTTTGCATAAATTAGCAGAAGTTGGAGTTGTATTTTGCTTTATTTTCGATGTCGGTTTGCAGCGTTCACGTGCATTTTGGTATACGGTCTTTCCTTTACTCGTTTGGCCAAGTGATTTGATATGCACTACCTCTCTCCATCTCTCTCTCTCTGCCAATTCAATTTCAATTTCAAAGTGCTTTATTGGCATGACAAATATAGGCACTTGTGTTGCCAAAGCTGTGATTACAAGATAACTATATACGATATATGCTAGATTATAAAATAGTTATTTTAAAAAATAGGAAAAAAAATGTCTTTCTATCTCTATCTCTGTCTGTCGCTCTTCCATTTTTTTTAAACTGCCAGTGTAAAAAGTTCTCAGCTTGTTGGTGTTCTGTAACCGTGGGCTCGGATCGAAGAGTCTGTTTTTTTCCCGCTCGTGCTTTCGGAAGGTTTAGCTTCGGCTGTTTGTCAGTAAACCGGCGGACATTTTGGATTCTTCAGAAGCGCTGCCGCGTCGCGTTCGCGGTCTCCGCCGCGCAAATCACCGTGGAAACCTGTCGACAGCTTCCAGTCAGGCGCCGCTCCTCCTCTTACAGCGAAACTCCCCTCACCTCCGCGCCTCCATGTCCTGTTTTCAAAATGAGGAGGGAGAGAGAGAGAGAGAGTGAGAGAGAAAAAAAGTTTTCCCAAGTTTTCAAAATGCATCTCAACACTCAGATTTACTGAAGTGACAGGCGGGAGCTCAAAAAATTCCCTACCCCCACTCACTAACTGTCGTCGAGAAGCTGATGTCGGATTGGCATCACGAACGGCTGGTATATATCAGCACAGTGACTGCTGAGAACCATCCTGTTAATAAAGGCCTGACTGGATCAGTAAAGAGGCCAGGAGGCCTACTGGGGAGGGAAGGTGACCGCCCTCATCATCATACCATTATGACTGAGCATTATGACTCCTTCACTTACCCACAACCCCACCCAAATTCTGCCTCCTCCACTTACCCACAACCCCGCCCCAAGTCTGCCTCCTCCACTTACCCACAACCCCGCCCCAAGTCTGCCTCCTCCACTTACCCACAACCCCACCCCAATTCTGCCTCCTCCACTTACCCACAACCCCACCCCAAGTCTGACTCCTTCACTTACCCACAACCCCACCCCAAGTCTGCCTCCTCCACTTACCCATAACCCCACCCCAATTCTGCCTCCTCCACTTACCCACAACCCCACCCCGAGTCTGCCTCCTCCACTTACCCACAACCCCACCCCAGTTCTGCCACTTACCCACTTGGGGAATAGTCTAGCTGCATGTAGTTTAACTAGTAGATTAATTTCATTTTGAAGTAGTTTTCTAGTAGATTTAAGCGCATTCAAATTTGTGGTTGTAGTAGTTAATTTCTTCTTTGTCATTTTGAAGTGTATTTAACTACAGGAACTACCAAGTTTGACCAAACACTGACTCACAGTGCTGGTTCTCCCCGCTGAGCTGTGTAGTGGTTCTCCCCGTGTGAAAAAAGTTTATGATTATTTATTTATTTATTTATTTACAAAGTACATTTCTTGAGTAATTGTAGGCTCCCCAGCTTCACTTCTCTTTAGAGTAGCTTGGCTGAAGTTCAGCTGCTTTCCGTGAGAAGCACTGTAATTGGTAGTTTCTACAGCCACACTTTCAGAGTAGTTTCCCCAACTCTGACTGAGCACCTGCAGCCTACCTGCGCTACCTCAGCATCTGAAAAGTGCGGAGGAGGAGGAAGTGCTTCAGAAGACAATCGCACTAATTTCCCCCACACCCCAACGATGGGACAGGGCCCCAGACGCAATTAGGCCATTCTAAATTGGGCGAGGTAAAAGCGAACGTGACTAATTATAAAACAATAAGAGTTTAAAATGCCTCATTTCTGGTTCGCCTCTATTCAGTTTTACTGCGCGGGTGTCTCTCAGAAGCCTAACATCTCCCGTGCATAATTCACAAGCCGCTACAACCGCCAAAATATGCAGCGCCGCTGGTAGCGGGACGCCGTGGGTAACATTTGGTCGGGAGAGGAGCGCGCCATCAAATTTCCATTTTTCACCAGGCTTTCCCCCCTTCGTGTCGCTCCGCACGCGAAAGCAAACAGCTCGGGAATTCAATATGTCACGTCTCGAACGCGCTAGCGGGTTCCGCGCGGACGAAATCGTCCAAATTTATAATGCCAAACCCAGCTGGAGGTAATTTGCGGTAGCCCATAACTTATTTTATGACGGTACCTTACCGCTTTTTCGCTTTTGTTTCGTGGTGAGTAAGTTGTAGTGAGTACATCTGAAGAATCTCCAAATGCCACTCATGCGAGGAAAGCATTGGCATTCGTATCAGTGTGTTATCTGTCATCTATCTGCTAGAATATGGTGGACAAATGGATTGCAATGTACGTATGTGAAGCAGATCTTAAAACGCGGTTGTTAATATCTGGTTGGACAGGATAACCACATTGACTAAATTGAGTAAATATATGTGACACAGGATTTTATATCCTCCAGTGCTTTGATAAGATTCATACCTTAGGGGCATTCTATTTTGTCCCTTTGTCTACCAAGAATAAAGTTTTTATGTTTTTGAAACTCGTAGAATTTTATATTAAAGGCTATGTGTTGTCTGGCATGTGTTTATTGGTCTGTAATATTAAGTCTGCATAATATTATACAGTGTCCTCAAAGTGAAATGATGAGTTTATGAAGCCTATCCATTATGACTGGTTTATAAGTACATTCAAGCATGTTTTGGCCTCTTTTTACAGGCCTTATTGTGCATGCAGTCCTAAATTACTAAAGCTGGCCCCAAAAACCTCTCTCACTCTCCACGTTTTTATAAAAACAAAAATAGTTATACCAAACTTTTCCATTTGCCAGTATGAGGTCTGATCAGCTAAGCTCCTGAGGTTCATTTCCAAGTACTGACAGCCCCCCTCCACCCCCCCCCCCCCTTCTCTACCCCCCAAGGTGTGAACTGCGAGCCCTCGCCGTGCGAGGCCGGTGGCCGCTGTGAGAACGGAGGGGAGTGCGTGGAGGAGCGCGACCGCGCCCTCTTCCCCCTGGGGTCCCGCTGCCGCTGCCCCCCCGGGTTCGCGGGACCCCGCTGCGAGCTCGACGTGAACGAGTGCGGCTCCGCCCCCTGCCTCCACGGATTCTGCTACGACGGTGAGGAGATTTTTAAAGAAGTCAATTAAAAATCCAATTCCAGTGTATTTATACGGCGCGTTTTGGAAAATATCTGTTATGATACGCTTCACAGTATACCCTGGCCTAAAACCCCCCCACAAGAGCCAGTTCAGAGTGGCAAAGGAAGAACTCCCTGGGTGGCATTTAGGATGACACTTTGGCAGGGAACAGACTGTGTAGGCAGAGACCAGTGTGTTCCAGGTGCCCAGCAGGGCTCAGCAGAGTCAGTGTTTCAGAGCAGTCTAAGCGCTTGACTGGTTGTGTGGCAGCAGACGGAGGAGGCAGACTTGGGGTGGGGTTGTGGGTAAGTGGATGATGCAGACTTGGAGTGGGGTTGTGGGTAAGTGGATGATGCAGACTTGGGGTGGGGTTGTGGGTAAGTGGATGATGCAGACTTGGGGTGGGGTTGTGGGTAAGTGGATGATGCAGACTTGGGGTAGGGGTGGTGGTCAGGAACAGAGGGATGGAGGAGCAGGCTGCTGGTCCAGCAAATGCCCTGCTAAGCTGCATGTCTGCACAACACTGCAAATATACCCACCCTATTTTCATTAGCAGGTAATGTACTTCCGTCTTTATAAATCCTGTATCCACTTCTCTGCATGCAACCAGAGTTCATCACTTCAGTGTGTTAAACAGCCTCTTCCTATGGCCACAGTGCTTAGTGAGACTGCAGAGCCCGTAAGGTCCATAAGGTCACGCATCTCTGAGTCAGGACACCACCACTGAGAGCCCACCCTAGGCTGTTTTTATTTTCTGTTTCTTCTCCCCCGACTCTGATGATTCGCCGGTTTCTGTTTGCCCGGGTCACGACCGGAGCTGATCGGGAGTTTTTTACGAGAGCGGAGCCGTTCCGTCTGATGCGCCGATCCGATCCGAACCGATCCGAACCGATCCCATCCCATCCGAACCCAACCGATCCGATCCGATCCAATCTGATCTGATCCGAACCGATCCCATCCCATCCCATCCGAACCGAACCGAACCGAACCGAACCGAACCGATCCGATCCCATCTGAACCGATCCGATCCCATCCCATCCGATCCCATCCAATCCCATCCAAACCGAACCGATCCGATCCCATCTGAACCGATCCGATCCCATCCCATCCGATCCCATCCGATCCAAACCGTTGCCGCCGTTACCCGCCAGAGCGGGCCTTCCCGGGCCTCGTCCCTCCGCCGCGCGAGGAGACCAATCAAGCGCCGACGCCGCGGCGCGATTAGGATAACGGACGACAGACGGCCGCGTGGACACGTCCAGAGCCCGAGACGGGGCGCCGCTCCCACCCTTTCGGCAGCCCGGTTACGCCCGTACCGCGTTCCCTCTCGAGGGTGAATCATTAAGCACCCCGCGGGTCCCACCGGCGACGAGGGTAGCCGAACGGATTTAATAACCCGCGCGGTGAATTATTTCGGCCGTAACCCCGTCACGACACCCGAGCTCGGGTAAAAAAACACGCGTAAGAACCGGAGCCGTGTATTTACTTACGTTTATTTATTAATTCAATTTATTTGTTTTGTTTGTTTCCTCCCCCGCAGTATTTTTCGAGGCGGGTTCGCGAACCTGGGGACGTTTTTTTTTTTGTTTATCGTCGAGCGGTAAATGCGGGCGTGACGCCCACGTGCCCGTCGCCGTCGCTGTAGCGCGCAGCGAACCGTTAAACCGGCTGTGAGGTATCCAACAGGACGGCCCTGTATCTCCCGCCGTCCCCGTACCTCCCCCGGCGCGGGCGTCGACCGGGGGGTCCGCACGGACGCTTCTGCTTCCGCGAGTGCCGGATCTCAAACCGGCTAGAAACCCTACCACCCCCCCCCCTCCCCCCCACCCACTGCAGAGACTCTGGGACAGGGGAGGGAGGGTCCAGGAGGCAGGCCCGGCACGGGGGGCCACCGAAGCGCAGCAGGAACGGGCCGCGCGGCTCCTTCCGCCCCGGGGGGGCGATCCTGCAGCGCCGCGGCTCCCCCCTCCGGCTCACGCCGTCGCCCCGAGCCGGACCCCCCGGGCCCACGCCCCCCCGGCCCTCGGGCGGCCGCGAGGGGTGGAGAGGGGCCGGCGCAGGATGAGTAATGCGGCTGCCCGGCGGGACCCGGGGCGTTTAATGGGAGCAGCAGCAGGTACGCGCAGGGAGACAGAGTGACAGCGCAGATTAGGCGGTAAATCTCGGGCATAATGAAGAGTCCTGGGGCCTCGCCTCGGCCCGTAATAAATTCGCTCCCGTAAGAAGCACAATTACCGCTGTCGCTGGCTGCCTCTGCACCGCCGCAGCACCGCACTGCCACACACCAAAAACGCACAAAAACTACACATATACGTGTGTGTGTGTGTGTGTGAGTGTGTGTGAGTGTGTGTGTGTGTGTGTGTGTGTGTGTGTGTGTGAGTGTGTGTGTGTGTGTGTGTGTGTGTGTGTGCGTGCGTGCGTGTGTGTGTGTGTGAGTGTGTGTGTGTGCGTGCGTGTGAGTGTGTGTGTGTGTGTGTGTGTGTGTGTGTGTGTGTGAGTGTGTGTGTGAGTGTGTTTGCGTGCGTGTGAGTGTGTGCGTGTGCGTGTGCGTGCGTGTGAGTGTGTGTGTGTGTGTGTGTGTGAGTGTGTGTGTGTGTGTGTGTGTGCGTGCGTGTGTGTGTGTGTGTGTGTGTGAGTTTGTGTGTGTGTGTGCGTGCGTGTGAGTGTGTGTGTGTGTGTGTGTGTGTGTGTGTGTGTGTGAGTGTGTGTGTGTGTGTGTGTGTGTGTGTGTGTGCGTGTGCGTGTGCGTGTGCGTGTGCGTGTGCGTGTGAGTGTGTGTGTGTGTGTGTGTGTGTGCGTGTGCGTGTGCGAGTGTGTGTGTGTGAGTGTGTGTGAGTGTGTGTGTGTGTGTGTGAGTGTGTGTGTGTGAGTGTGTGTGTGAGTGTGTGTGTGTGTGTGTGAGTGTGTGCGTGTGCGTGTGCGTGTGCGTGTGAGTGTGTGTGTGTGTGTGTGTGTGAGTGTGTGTGTGTGTGTGTGTGTGTGAGAGTGTGTGTGTGTGTGTGTGTGTGCGCATTTGTTTTCGCATTCATAATGATTAAAGAGACGTACGGATGGATTATTAGCTTTGGGAGAGCCTGGCGTAATGTATGGCCGCACTAACATTTCGGTCTGCACATTAGTTATATTTGAATAAAAATTATTACGCTTGAGATAAAACAGGTTCCCCCCGTGAGGAGATTCTGTGGACCCGCTGCTTCTCCATTAGCTCGCCGCGGACTCCGCGTTCGGCCTCTCCTGACAGGACGAGAGCGCAGGGCGAGGGGGAGAGACGCAGGAGATCAGCCGAACAAACAGAATCCTCTGATATACTGCGCTGCTTTTAACCGGAAAAGAAAGAAAGTCCTCACACAACATTACGCTGGTGCTCAGAGTGGGGTTGTACTGATGAAAGTAAGACAGAAAAACAGAAATCTTTTTTTTATCTGGAAGTTGGGGAAGGATGGTTTCTAGATATCTGTGCCCTGAAATGCTTTTGTGTGACTGAGTTTATGCCAGGAGGGCCAACAGAACCAGGTTTTTTTTTTTTTTTTTAAAGGTTTCTGCCTGCAAATCCCAGAACATTTAGTATAAGATGACTTGCCAAAAAAAGATAAAAATATTCTGTATTTATTGTCATGGTTTTTTGTATGAAAAACGGTACGGCACTTATAGCTAATATGCTGAATCCCCCCCCCCCCCCCCCCCCCCCCCCCCCCCCCCCCCCCCCCCCCCCCCCCCTTGGGACAGTAAAGTTACCCTGTAATTATTATAATTGGTTTTTAATCCATATATAATTCTGTTATCAAGTGTCTTTTAATCTAGTATTTTATTTATGTTAATGTTAACTTCGCACAGAACATCTCATAAATATTCTCCCCACTTAACCGCCATTGCTTTTGGTAGTGATTTGATAGCGAACATTTTTTCGACATATAGACTGCATTAGCTTTCCATTCAAGCTGGAGGTAAAATGGGTGCAACCCTAGCTGTTTCCCAAAGGAAAAGTGTTCCCTGCGGGAGTGTTCTGTGTTTATGTAACTTAAGAGGAAGCACTTTCGGGTTATCGGTTGCAGCAACTGGATTTCTCTAAACAGAACTACGGAACATTAAAAACAACTGTTGTTACTCTAGCCAGTCACCTTTTACAAATGCCTCCCCAAGCTGGCTATTGAGTTGAAATTGGGTTTTTAAATTATTAACACTTAACTGTAATGCTAGTATTACAGAAGTAATTGGAATTTAAGTGTAAATAGGCTTACTGCGCCTTAAATGACCACGGTCAATCTTTCCATGTACATTCTTCCACTCTTTTCATGTACAGTCCATTTATAAAGGGGGGTATTTACCGAAGCAGTGCAGGTTAAGTACTTTGCTCAAGGGTACAACCTTTTCCCATCAGCCACCTGAACGCGCAGCCTTGGACTCACGCGGCCCGTTCCCCCTAGCGTCGCGCCGTACGGCCTTAACACGGCACGCCTTCTGCTTTTAACCGCGCCGTCAATATTAAAAGCAATTTATGGCGCAAAATAAAAAGCTAATAAAATTGCTACACGGCACTGACAAGGTTATCAAATCCGGTACATGTGCGCGCTGTTCGAATTTTATTGCCGGTCCCTACGGTGAAGACAGAGCCAGCTCTGGAGTGGTGTGTGTGAGCGAGTCCGGGCTCCTGGCTGTAAACAACTTCTAAGCCACTGTGAAGCAGTATTTAAAGGAGAGGCTCTGTACTGGATACCTATAGTGCTCCCGAAGTCCAGCCTTCTTTAATCGTAGAGCACATAGAAACCCATCAATGGCACGCCCATCAATAATAATAAAAAAATGAACAAAATGGACGATGTGTAGAATATAGACTGACCGTGCTGGGTTTGGGAGTGTTCTTTCCCTTGATTGGACCCCATGAGCGGGGTGTTCCTTTTTTTTCTTCTCAGTCGTAGGTGGATTTTACTGCCTCTGCGATCCCGGCTACGCTGGAGCGAGATGCGAGAGGGGTATCGACGACTGCGTCGGCAACGCGTGCCAGAACAACGCCACCTGCAGGGATCTGCATCTGGTGAGGCTGCCCGTTAGCTTAACCGTTAGCTTCTCTCGCTAACCGAAAACAGGTTAAAATGAGCCCGAATCTGCACCTGCTTGATTGCAATGAAAAAGAGGGGATTTATAAGGAGACTGTTACACAGTTGGCCCATACTTGCCGAGGCACAAGTGCTTGGTTCTCAGAACAATGATGGAAAAATTAGTTAAAAGCTCCAATACATCTTGTTTCCAGGCTGACTATTATTTTTAAGCCACAATGAACATTATAGCATAACGTTATCACACAATAGGATTCTTACCGGAATCTTCCTCAGTGTTCTTGAGATGCTTTATATCAGTTGGGTAGCCCGGTGAAGGGTAACTTTGATTGGCTTATTGGGCCAGCTGTATGCACGTCTTGATTGGGCAGCTACGAGTTCCACTACAGCGTTCCCATTCACAAAATTCAGTGACGACCATATATTTACAACGCTACAGGGAGCACAAAACCCCAGTCCAAAACAAACAGGAAATGTGTCTATAAAATCTCCAGATCTTTAAGAGTAACAAGTAACAAGGGACCAGGTAGTCATCTTCTCGGTTAGCACCCTCAAAAGCCCTTCAGATCTGAAGACTCTCAAACAGTGGGTCCAGGGTTAAATAAACATTTGTCCTTAAATGTGACTGTAAATAAATAAATAAATAAAAATCAGGTTTTCCTTTTTTCCTCAGAAATGCAGTTTTTTGAGTTACTTGTGGTGTAGGCTGTGTTTACTGTAAAAGCTGACACTTACTCTTTACAATTTAAGAACAAAGGTTGGTTGAGTCCTAGCCTTGGTGTCAGTGAAACACATCAGACACCATCAAAGAGAACTAACCTCATTTTATACGGCATTGCTGCCTTTAGTTCTACTGGAGGTGCTGCATCCTGTTTTCGATTCCTTTATGTTATTTACTTTTATTTAGTAAAAGGTAAGGATTGTATCATTGACACATCATTGAACCTGTTTTGTATGTGTATGAGTCATTTGTATGTGTAAAATGAATTGTATGCATGGCAATGGGTGATGAACTCAAACACTCCATCCTTGCTCGTCATCACGAGAAAAAGCGCGAGAACAGGAAGGGTCCTTTACGTCAGCGAGCACACGTCGCCAAATCGACACGACGCCTTCTTCCGCGTCTTCCCGTTAATAAGTCAGGGACCGCACGGCGGCGTGGTTCTTTCGCCGTCTCATGCCCCCCCCCCCCCCCCCCCCCCGAGCCTTCGGTCAGCTCCGTTTCCCCCGCCCTCTGTTCTGATCTCCGCTTCCCCTCGCGCGACCCGTCTCGTCACTGTTTATACGGCCGGCGCGTATCCAGGGCGACTTGCGTAGCTCGAAACTTTTACGTGCTACCCGTTTTTTTTTACAACCGAATGTTTAACGGAGGCAGCTCAGGTTCGGTACCGTTCCTCTGTACCGGTGAAGCAATGGCAGAACCTCACCCGGGGACTCGATTCGAAAGCGTAGCGATAGCGTTGGGGTCAGAAGCCCTGCTCCATTAAAAAGGCGACGCCGTGTGTATTCTCTCATCCCCCCCCCTTCCTCCACCCTGTTTACACGCACTTCATTCACCGCCACTCTCGGGGCTGAGCACTTACCGCCAAATTATAAAGAGGGCGTGAGGATGAATACCCGCGTTCTCCCTCAGGGAGCAGAGGGGAGGGGAGGGGGAGGGGAGGGGAGGGGAGGGGGGCGGGTCGTTTATTTATGCTGAATAATGTCGCCTTTGAGAGGCTCGGCAGATGCTTTCCTCCACTTTTTAGCGGACATTGTCACATTAATAAGAACTCCACTTTGAAACGGGGCGGGCATTTTGTTTGGTTTTTAGGTTGCTACAAGCACTCAACTTTTATCTAGTCACAGCTTTAGCCATTGTACGGGGTGGTGGGGGGGTGGGGGGGGTGGGGGGGTGGAGGTGAGAACACAGGTATTGCACAAGTCGATTGGGAGTAATTCCGGTTCAGTGACACATTTTCTGTTGCAATAACCTGTTAGATGGCTCGATGTTTCCAAAGGGAAAGAAAAAAATCAATTGTATTTTAGTTTTGAAATATTAAAATATGTTGGCGGTCTCTTTGATATTGAGTGTTTAAGGCATCATAATAAACAGCTGTTTTTTTTTGGAATCTTGGATCATAGAGTAAAACTTCCTATATAGGCCCAAAAAAATGAAAAAAAGTCATTTTTAATTTTGGTTTCCCTTTGCATTTCTGAAACACTAATTGATTAATTGGTACCTCTTTCATCAACATTTGATTGATATTAGTTGTGATGTGAATCTTTTATGATACCCTTTCTTGCTGTCTCAATTCCTTGCAAAGTGCAAACATTTTCCGTCCTCCCCAGTGAAAATGTTTTTATCTCATCCCCTCTTGGTTGTTATCACAACTGAAGTTCTTTCCAAAGCTCCAAATTACCGCCGGCTCTGCATGTCCCTTCACAGCAGAAGTACCTTAAGGTGGAGTTATTTCTCAGCATTTTTTTTTCATCGGTGGTACTTTAAGTTGCATAAGATTTTTTTTTTTTTTTGCATTTAAAGGTTCAAAAGATAATATGCAATCGGTCTGTAAACCGTGTTGACAAAGCAGCGCTGGTCATTAGCTTTAATCTTGCGCATCTATGATTCATCAAATACGTGCTATCAGTACATCTGATTGGCTGCTGGGCTCCCTGAGGAAGTGGTGTTCTGGCGTATCTACAGTCCCGACGCTGCGCTGTACAGCACCGCTGACATTAAGCCAATCGCACTTTTGGCAATTTTATCGACGAAAACCTGAAAACAAATTACGAGCAAATAAAAGCGTTTATTTAATAACCTCGTTTCTCTCACGTCGTACTTGCACGCTTTCGGTATTGGCACATTTTTATAGATTGTTTGTTTAAGGGATTACAAATTGCTACCGTACCGGATATGATTTTCATATAGGGGCGACATAGCTCAGGAGGTGAGAGCGGTGGTCTGGCAGTTGGAGGGTTGCCGGTTCGATCCCCCACCCTGGGCGTGTCGAAGGTTTTTTTTTTGATTTTTAAAATGTGAACGGAAAACCTAGAAGGACTGCCAATTTTTAAAAGGGAGCAATGGGAAAATGTCACTCGAGGAGAGAAATGACATCCAAGGAACACGGAAAATAGCCTAATTTTTTTATTTCTGTGATATTTTATGAATCCCCTTTTTTATCAGTCTGGTGCTCCTTGATTATCCTGACCCTGAGGTAATATCTAAAATGTTCACATTTCGGAGGAGAGCAGCTGCATTTGGGCTGCTGGGTAGTGAATCAGCATGCACTGTGCCAGGAGGCCACTCTATCTTTACAGAGAGAGAACATGAGTAAAGTACCAAGCAAGGCATCACACACAACATTATTCCCACTTCCTGAAAACTTCCACGTCAGGACACAGCACGGATAAAGTGTTCTTCTGTGGCATAGATATACGGGTACACCTGCTCGTTTGCACAAATAACCTGCTCCTACAAACAGGGAATTAGATGGCTGCATCTCAGTCCATAAAGCATGCAGTCAGAGTGAGGAGGTTGGGTTATTGTTTAATTCAGCATTAGAATGGGGAAGGATGCTTGATCATAGGGACTTTGGTTGTCGTGTGATTGTTGGGGCCAGACGTGGTGGTTCCAGCGTCCCAGAAACAGCCGACCTCCCGGGATATTTACGTACTGCAGTTTCTAGAGTTCACAGAGGATTGTGCGGTTTATAAAAATAAACATCCGGTGCGAAGCAGTTCTGAGGCTGAAAAAACTTGTTAATGAAAGTAAAGCAGATAATGGGCAGACTTGTTCAAGCTGATAGAAAGGCCACAAATGCACAAATAGCAGCTGTTTACTCCAGTGGAGTGCAGAAGGGTATCTCTGAACCTTAAAGAGGATGGGCTACAGCAGCAGAAGACCACGCCGGGTTCCCCTCCTTTCAGATAAGAACAGGAAGATGAGGCTACAGTGGGCACGTGATCACCAAAACTGGGCAGCCGAAGACTGGAAAAACATTGCCTGGTCTGACTAATCTCGATTTCTGCTGCAGCGTGCAGATGGCAGGGTCAGAATTTGGTGTAAACAGCATGAATCCATGGATCCGTTCAGCCTTGTATCAACGGTGCAGGCAGCAGCTGGTGGCGTAAGGATATGGGGAATGATTTCTTGACACACTTTACTGTTGGCACCTCTTAATAACCATCCAGCATCATTAAACGGCACGGCGTACCTAGCCGTTGTTGCTGGCCATGTGCATCCCTTTATGGCCACAGTCCACCCTTTCTTAAATGGATACTTTCAGCAGGATAACGTGTGGTGTCATAAAGCACACGTCATGTCAAGCTGGTTCCACGAAAATGACAGTGATTTCATAACAGATACTCCAGTAGCCTACACAATTCCTGGATCTCAATCCATTGGGGCAGATTTGGGATGAGGTGGAACAGGTGGTTTTCGTGGCATGAATATGCAGCCAAAAAATCTGCAGGAACTGTGTGATGCTATCGAGTCAGCAATAGGTCTGTCAAACGAGGGTTCAGCATTCGAGTGCTATTCGAATTGCAAAAGGAAAAAGACATTTGAGCGTGAAATTTAAGGTGAAAGAAAGAAAAAAATCTGCGTGTCTTTATTGCAAATGTCTTCCTTTCTACTTGGGTTGTGTTGAAGCGAAAGTAAATCTGGCTCTTTAGCGCCTCCTCTGTCTTCCTTTCTACTTGGGTTGTGTTGAAGCGAAAGTAAATCTGGCTCTTTAACGCCTTGTCATACGGGTCCTTGCTATGCTCTTTCTTGATGGACACGACACTTTCATTTAACTCCTGGTTCCCAGGTGTGATTGTTGGGAATATAGTGAATGAAAAGAGATACTGGCAGGGGTGGCAGGGGTGTAGGATCCATGGGTGGGTCTTTCCAATATTGCCCCCAATATTCGAAACAGCTAAACTTACCCCCCCCCCCACCCTCACCCCCACCCTACAATAATTGAATGGGGGAAAAAAAGGTTTGCCATGGACTTTTATTTTGAAGGCATGCTGCGGGAGCGCAGTCAAGTCCACCCGATACAGCAAGTATGATTCCTCCTCATGGAGCCCAATCTTTAAAAAAATATCCTCTTTCAAATCGTGCAGTAGGTACCTACTAACCAGTAAGCTCAGTAGGTTGCAGTCAGATTGTTGGACGGGTACGTAATCGATCTTTAAAAAATCACCCCATTAAAATCGTGCAACACAAGATTTTACGAGGAAGTTTGCAGTCGTATTAGTGGAAGGTAACATGAATACTACGCTATTACTATTAACATATTAAAATAAGTTGCTTGCATTGATCAAATTGTATTATGTATTTATTATAAAGTTATATGTATTGTTCAATAAAACATAAATTGAACATGCAGTAATTGACTTGTTTTTGGGTGCCTAAAGGAACTACAAAGCCAAATTGGATAAGGCTAGTAGCATGTATCTTTTATGGATCTTTAATACCCATAGCTGGCTCTGGAACCAATGAACTTTTCCACTAGCTATAATATTTATTGTGGGGGTGTGCCCCCCCCTCCCCCCCGATGTCAAACTCAATCCTAGGCCCCTGGGTACTGGCGTCTTTGCAAGTGAACCGTCTGGTGTCTCTGGCAAATAACCTGCAGGCCTGACGCTGGCTTACAATGCTGAACAAGCTCAGTTAGTTTTACTTCTTTCTTCTTCCCCGCTAGCATTCTGGGAGTTCTAGCATTTTGGCAGAAAAATGTTGAAACTATGCTGATCTAGTACCCTCTCCAAAAGGGCCAAGAAAGTACTTTTCAGTTTTTAATAGCACTTTAAATTATCTGTCAGAGTCTAAATTCTTTTTAGTCAGATTTCTCAAAATTGTATGCCTTAATTTTATTGAAGCAAAATTATTATAAACATGCACAGCAAAACGATTAAACTGCACGACAACTTTATTGTGTCTATTTTTAGGTATGAAATCTATTTTTTTTCAGTTTGACATAAAATTCCTGGGGATTTTAATCTTTTGGCCATGCATGCGTGCTTGCGTGCCACTTATGCCATCCCCTGATTATAATCATGTTCTCTATGTAGATCTTAAAAGCCATTTTGAATGTTCATATTAATGTTTTTTTCAGCTTTGCATGTTTATATTCAAATGAAATGTATGTACATTAGTTACATCTCTCGTTATATTGGTTTGCTGTCTTGTGGGCTTAACGTGAAATTAACCCAGCCATAAATTTGGTCAAATTCTGGCATGTAAATCAACATTTATATATATATATATATATATATATATATATATATATATACATTCAGATACATTCAATTTATGTGTTTTCTGTAGGAATATTCCCTAAGCAATGTTTCCAAAACCTTGTGGAGCCCATGCTGCAAAGACTTTCTGGCTGTTCTGGAGGCAAAGGGGACTCCTACCTAGTAGTAGATAGGTGTTACTGATAATGTAGCCATTATTCAGGCAATTCACGTGTGGTTAAAGTGCAGATCCTTGGCTTTTATAAATGGGTATGTTCACCATGTAGAAATTACAACAGTTTTTAAACAGATGCTACGGTGCCCTGAAAGTGTTGTGGGGGAGGTGGTTCTATGCATAAAAACTGCTGTCATTTCTGCCTGGCAAACCAAAATGTCAACAGGGAAAAAAACAATATATATCTTTGTCCCAAACATTACGGAAGATACTGTATATCAGGATCATGCGCCTTTAAAAGGACATTTCTCTTATTCTGAAACGGTGTATGTTCACGGGTGTAAATGGTGAAGGTAGTGATGTTTAGATGAGGTGGTAATATTACTAACCAGAGCAGACCAAGCACTGAAGAGGTTTCATTCATGAAACCCAGTGCATGGATGCAGCTTCATGCTTCCAGCGTGACTGACTGCTTTGAACAAGCTGGCTTTTTTTCGGGAGGGGGGGGGGGGTTGAGAGAAAGGGGTGGGGAGGGGGGGGTGACAGAGGCGCTGGTCTCCTCGCTCCCCCCCGCCACAGCTGGAGCCGCGCGGCGCCCACGCAGAGCCGCGCGCGGCTGTCTGCTCGCATCGCTCCGGCGTGTAAATCAAACGGTCTTCCTTCCTTCCACAGATCTCCCTCTGTCAGGCTGCTCTCCCAAGCACACTCACAAATCTTCCTTTCCTCCCCCCGCCCCCCCGCCCCCCCACCGTAGCAGGAAGAGAACAGACACGGTGGCAAACAGAGCTCTTGTTAATGTATTGCCTGTTTGATCAGGGCCCCCGACCCCCCCCCCCCCCCCCCCCCGATGCAGATCACCGGGCGCGCTCACTTTGTGTTTTGTCGTCCCCGGTGCTGTAATGGATAAGAAAGGGCTTAATGATACACCTGCGCACAAAGCCCCCGGGGATTCACACTGCTCTTCTGCCATATTACATGTGAGAGTAACGCCACGCATTAGCATTTTAACTCTTTACTGCGGCTCACACACGCACTCACACTCACACACACACACACTCACACGCACACACACACACACACACACACATACGCACTCACACTCACTCACACACACACACGCACTCACACTCTCACACACACACGCACTCACACTCACACACACACACACACGCACTCACACACACACATATGCACTCACACTCACGCACACACACATACGCACTCACACTCACACACACACACACATACGCACTCACACTCACACACACACACACACATATGCACTCATGCACACACACACGCACTCACGCATATACACACACATCCACACTCACACACACACACACACATATGCACTCATGCACACACACACGCACTCACGCACATACACACACATCCACACTCACATACACACACACACACACACACACACACACACACATGCGCACACACATACGCACTCACGTATACACACACCTATGCACTCGCGCACACACACATGCTCACGCACACATATGCACTCGCGCGCACACACACACACACACACACACACACACACATTCGCACTCACGTACACACACACCTACGCACTGGCGCACACACACTCCCACACTCACGCACACACATACACACTCACGCACGCACACACATACTTTCTATTTCTCGTGAGAATTCATTTTGAAGTTGAAAGCTTCTGTCTGAACTGGAGAAAACCGCAAATCAAAATGCTTTCAGAATGTGTTGACTTAGTTTTTTTTTTGTGCAAAAAGGAAAAAAAAAGAAAAAGAAAATAAAAAAGAGGGGAAAAAGAACTTGCTATGCTTTCTGAAATGTTTTCTTTGTGACCTTAAACTAAACCGTATTGATAAAATTGCTTTTTTCCCGCAATAGAAAAGAAAAAAGAACATGTATCCCCTTCCGCTGTTGTTTTGTCGCGAGTTGTAAGATCTTCCATTTTGAGCCTCTCTTGCGTGTCACTGAATGAGGCAGATTTAGTGTCCAGCCGGGCCACCTCAACCCCTCTTTGTTGGAAGTGGTTACACTCTCACAGCGAAACCTTCCCGTCCGCTTTGTCGAGCCCCGTAGTTGAACCCTGGAGACGGTCTCTCATCGCACCTGTTACTCCCAGGGGCTGTAAGTTTCCAACACACAGCCACAGAACACTGCTCCATCTCTATGAAGTATTGATAGCGAGAGAGAGCGAGAGAGGGAGAGAGGGAGAGAGGGAGAAAATGACATTCCCCCTCCATCAATAATTCTATCTTGCGCCGCGTTTTTTTTTTTTTTTTTTTTTTACGGTGGAATTTTTCAAGATCTTTTTGAGGTCAGACTTTCTCACCGTTCACACAGGGCTTGAGTGGACATGGGGCGGGGGGCGGGGGGTGGGGGAGGGGGAGGTGGAGGGCGAGGGGGAGGGGGAGGGGGGCGGTTGACGTGGCAACACACTGCGTTAAATCACAGAAAAGCCCGCGACCGAGCCCCCGCCGCGCAGCGACTCCAGAGAGGCAGCGACAGGCGTGCAGAACGGAGCGGAGCGACTGCGCATGCCTCAGCCCCAGCGCGCGACAGTGCGGCCCCTTGTTCTCAGCAGAACGACGGTGTTCGCGGTGGGCTGGGGGCTGGGGGCTGGGGGAAGCCTGAAGGACGACCAGAATCCGCCCCCCCCTCCCAAATTAAATGGATGCATTCAAATCCCCCTGCTGCACCTTTTGTGTACATCCTACCTAATTTAAAAAAAGAAAAGAAATTTCTCTCTTCAAGATCTACCGCTGTGCTAAAGCTTATAGGGGAGAGTTGGACTCCCTGAAGGTGATTTAACAGGCAAAATGAGATTATATTTTCTCTAGCCGGGGGTGTTAGAGCTGAATCTCCTGGAGGCCTCTAATTTATCATAAGACGTCTGTTTTTTTTTTTGTTCCCCCACCCCCCCCCCCCCCCCCCGTGTGAATACGGCCTGCGGTGTACAAATTATATTAGGCAAAGTTGAACATCTTTCCCCACAGGAGCGCGAGTGCCAGATAGGCGCGCTCTTGAACGACAGCCCCACCGCCTGTAGACACGGGGTTTTCAGTGAAACTCACCAGAGTACCCCGTTACCCTGCACCCCCCCCACACACCGCCCCACCGCCCTTAATTTGGTGTGCGGAGGTACAGTTAAATCGCAACCGCGCCTTTGAAACTAATGCACAACAAACCGTTAATCTCTTCCGCCATGATTAATTATCATAATGAAGAACTTAATGACAAACTGGAGGACACTCAATCCGCAAACTTAAACTAATACAGAGAGAGAGAGGGAGAGAGAGAGAGAGAGAGAGAGAGAGAGAGAGAGAGAGAGGGAGAGAGAGAGAGAGAGAAGCTAGAGTCAGCCGAATCCCTCGTAGATTTGACTGATGCCTAAAATGCAAATGATAGTCTCTCACCGTCCTCTCGCTGGTGTAAATTGTCATTTATTCGCCTCCTGCGTTCTGAGCTGACAGAGGTCCGCGGAAAAGATTATTTGCGCGAACATATCGATTTCCTGAGCGGAACCCAGGACTGACAGCATTTCCATATTATTCTCTGTATTTGTTTGTCTTTCTGCCGAGAGGATAGGAAAATGATGTCTGCCAGAGCGTTAGCTTTGTAGTTCACGGTATTACACATGAATGGCACGCATGGCATTTCAGTACAAACGCGACACCTGCATCTGTCTGCCAATCAACCTCTGTTTTTAAATGATGAGCTCTGTGTGCTGGGGAGTGGTCGTGATATCTGATCTCATGGGTTTCAACCTGTTTAACCAGGTTCAGCCAAGCCGTTTGGACTCTGGCTCAGGACAAGCTCAAGCCCAAACTTTTACCACTGCTGCTCAAGTGAAGGGGGCCTCAAGTTTTCTTGTGTGAAAACTGGTTTAAAACAAAACACTGATCTCATTGGCGAAGACGTACGAGCGCAGAATCAGCAGACGACGATGCTGAAGTGCGATGCTGATGTCATGGCGGCGGATCGAGGCCATGGGAATGCTGTTAGAACATCAGATGTGGGAACATCCCTGAGGCAGATCGTGCACCGATTCATTTTGCGTTCATGTCTTTGCATGTGTGTACATTCGTACGCGCGGCTGCATTTGCGTGGGTGAAATGCTTGCGGATGCTTGCATGCATGAGCGTGTATGAATGTGTCTGTGAGAAACGTGCGTGCATGAATACTTGCAAGCAGTTGTGCAAGAGTGTGCAAGATTGCGTGTGTGTGATGGGTGTGTATAGCCGTATACGTGCACTGTGTGTGAGGTGTGGGCGTGGGCGCATGCATGCACGTGTGCGTTGCGTGCATTTTGCACGCGTGTGCATTAGTTGGATTGCGTGACCGGGTTTGCGCTTCTGTGCATGTGCGTGTAATCTGTTTTCTCCTCTCCTGGGGGGTGGGGTGGGGTGTGTTTCTGGAGCAGGGGTACCAGTGCCTCTGCCAGCCCGGCTGGGAGGGCGAACTCTGCGACCGGGAGACAGACGAGTGCTCCTCGGGACCCTGCCGAAACGGCGGCGTCTGCTCCGACCTGCTGAACGGCTACAGGTACGAGGGGGGGGGGGGGGGGACCCTCCGAGGCTCCCTCTCGCTCTGTCCGGTCTTCGTCCGTCCGCCAGCATCCCTCTCTCTCGCCGGCGGTTAAAACAAATGGATCGATTGCCAGCCTTCCCCCCTGGCAGGGGTTCTGAAGATCAGACTCACTGAGGAGAGGGAGGGAGAGAGGGAGCGAGAGAGAGTGAATGAGTGTGTGAGAGAGAGAGAGAGAGAGTGAGTGAGACTATGACTACTGGCATCCTTCAATAAACCATATCCCCTGCAGACACTTAAACAACCTATGACACATACAAATAAATAAGTACATAATGAACCCCCCAATCCCGACACCCCACCCTCTAAGCCAACATATACCTGCCCCACACCTACACACAACCACCCGTTAATCCCCAAAACCAACCAGGCTAGTCCAGTCACATAGAAGTGACCAGTTCCCTGCCCCTAATCACACAAACAACCCCATTTACACACCATACTGAACATTCGGTCATTCACAAAACTAAAAAATACAGTCCTAATGCGTGTAGAGGCAAGTCCCCTAAACATTATAACCGGATATACGGGCCCACAACTGTGGAGTTTATTCCTTCGTATGAGTCGTGTGGCCAATTCAGCCTGACCAAGAAGGAAATTCCGTAAAACACTGAGAGAGAGGAGGAGAGAGAGAGTGAGGGAGAGAGGGAGGGAAGGAGAGACAGTGAATGAGTTTGTGTGTGTGTGTGTGAAAGAGAGAGAGAGGAAGAGAGAGATAGAGGGAGGGAGGGAGGGAGGGAGGGAGAGTGAATGAGTGTGAGAGAGGGAGAGAGATTGAGAGAGAGGGAGAGAGAGAGCGAGTGAGTGGGTGAGAGAGAGGGAAGAGAGAGGGAGGGAGTGCTTTGGTGAAGAGTGGGGGATGGTGGATTTGGTGCTCTTATCTGTGGCAGCCCTGTGCGCTCACTGCCCCCATGTGGAATACATCTACCTAACACACACACACACACACACACACCTACACACACACACACACACACATACACACACACACAGGCTTGCATTCTCTCATCACACACAAGTCACACCTGTACACACACTCTCTCTCTCTCTCCCCCTCTGTCTCTCTCTCTCTCTCTCTCTCTCTCTCTTCCCCCTCCCTCCTTCTCTCCCTCCCTCCCTCTTTCTCTCTCTCTCTACCCACCCCCCCCCCCGCCTTCCCTGGTAATCCCACATCAGTGCCTCGACCTCATGTCCTATATCTCGCCGCCTAGCATTTAATACTCACCGAAGCGCCGGCGCAATTAGCCTGTTAATCCGCCTGACCGTTAGAGAGAGCCGTCCCATCTTAACGTCGCGTCCCGCGCGCTCAGGGCGCTCCGCGGCGGCAGCACAGGCGCTCAGAGCGCCCCCGGATTACTCGCCTCGCTTTCACATCGTCTAGACACGCCGGCTCTTATTTTTAGCGTCTTCCCCCGATGCTAAATCCGTCCTTAACTAGACTGCTGTTCTCGTGCGTAATGTTCAACGAGCACTCACACGTGGGGGCACGCACGTGTATGTGTGTGTGTGTGTGTGTGTGTGAGTGCCTTGTTTGGGGCTTTATTTAACCAGCTTGGTTGGCTGAAATCCTGAACCAAATGTTTTCTCTCATTTTACAGCTTGATATGTAACCAGTAGTGAAAAGTGCTAAAAAATGGCCCAAGTTCACCATCATAACGGTCACTGTCTGGCTATGTGTCCACGTCTGCCTGCTGAGGCGCTATGTTGGGGTAAATAAATTCAGGTTTAATGGGGGGGGGGGGGGGGGGTTGTACACTTATGTGCTAATCTTTGACCCCCCCCCCCACCCCACCCCACCCCACAGGTGCGCGTGCTCCGCGGGCTGGGAGGGGCCCGACTGCTCGGAGGACGTGAACGAGTGCGACTCGGACCCGTGCCTGAACGGGGGCCGGTGCGCGGAGTCCGCCTCCCCGGGCCGGTTCTCCTGCTCCTGCCCCCCGCTCTTCACGGGACGCCTGTGCCACCTGCCGCGCGACCCCTGCGCCGCCCCCCACGACCCCTGCCTGCACGGCTCCGCCTGCGGCGCGCGTGCGGACGGGTCCGTCTCCTGCACCTGCCTGCCAGGTGAGAGCGCGAACCGAACGACCCCCGGCACGCTGAGCACTTCATCATCTCCACCATTAGCATAGCTATTATAGCCTACCGGTGCTGTTACAGCACGCCTGATTCATATGAGTCATTAGCATTAGTATGCTAGTATCGCTATTGCGGTTACAGCGCTGTGATTTCGACGGGCCCCATTTCTACCATTCAATACGAGCCCTGTGAGTGGACAGCGAGGCACTCGTCTGTTTATAACACGGAACACGGCCTCTTTGTGTAGAAGGGCTTCCAAATGGGCCCATTCTTCAGCACTGTTATTACTGGCCAGTAATAGCCGGTCTCAGCCTTATTCATACCCATACCGAATTACCCTAAGCCCCAGTTTCTCCTCTTTCTGTATTGGAATATGTAAGCGGGGAGGAGTGGGCCTCTCACAGCACTAGATAAATGCTTAGAGCTACACATATTATTTTATTATATTTTTGGCATTTCAAATTTTTTTGCAGTTGTTTTCCTGACTATACTTTTACATTTATTAAACTGGATATATATATATATATATATATATATTTATTTTTTTTTAGAATTGTTGTATAATTTGTATAGTTTATTAACTGTGTTTCATATGTATATCTGGTAGAGAGTTCAGTGCTTTCAATGTTATCTTATGTAGAGTTAAAATTTTTGGTTCAGTCCATGGAGTCGATGTTTTAAAAAATGTGTTCATTTTTTAATAAATAACTTTGGGTCATTAAATGACACTAATGGGTTGATGTTTGTAGCCTAACCGCTCCCTGCATTTTATTTAGTTAAGCTATAATCCGTGTTATTGCTTGCGACGCCTGGTTTAAATTGGGTAATGATGCAACTCTGCTATTATCCGAAATATTTTTGTGCAGTAAAAATGAATAAAATAAGCTTTGTACATGGCCTTGGATGGCAGGAGTACACCCTGCGTTTAGTTGAGTGTTATTTTGACTAGCGTGGCCTATTTAATTTGAGTCTTTGAGACCGCAGTTAAATGAAGCGGAGACTGAGAATGCCTGGGAGCTAACATAAAGACAACCTTTTTTTAAAATTTTCGAAGTGATTAATAAATCGTACTTTAGCCTGTTATCCAAGCTTCATTTTGTGAACTTTTTTTTGTAATAATTTTTTTTGAGTCCAAAGAACAAAACTGAGTAATTTATCTACCCTTTTATTGCATTATTCAGTTTCTGTTCAGATGTATTTTATTTGACTTGCGAAACAACGTGTTCTGTTTTGGCTACTCATATTGACTATTTCTTTGTTCATGTATGCGCAACAAAGTCACAATCTGTATATGTTCAACCACCTATAATTATCTATGTATCTGTATTCAGGTAGAAACCAGAACTAGATGTGGTCTAAACCAGAAGTGACTGGAAAATTTATACCACTTAAGTTTTTTCCAACTTCATTTCACTCAAGTTGCACTTGTTGACCCTTTAAAGGTTTAAACTGGCATTTATATCAACGTCTTTTATTATATTTTCAGAAAAGTGCTTTGATTTATTTACTGTATTTTAAGAAATAAAATGATACATTTTATTTTAGATAAGTAGATTTTGTAAAGTGGCTAGATATAGGCCTACTGAGGCTATGTTAAGGATGAACTGAGCCCCACCTCCACCGCACTACTTTAAAGGACAGTGATCAGTTAGGAACTCAGAAAACGGAGCATTCATAAACTAAAACAAGCTAATTACAAATGTGCATATTAACTATTTTTAACCCCCCCCCCCCCCAATTGAGAACAGTTTGTTACGTTAAATCTTATGCTTATCATCATCATCATAATCATCATCATATCACCTAACCTTGCTAACAAATTTCATGATGTCAGGCTAACCTTAAGATTAATTTCCCGATTTACGTCAAACGTGGCATTTTAACGCTACAAGCTGAGCAATAAATAGCGATAAAAAATATTCCTGGCTTACCGCTGTGCAGCCACATATTCCTTCCTGGTACATTTTTACAGAACAGCTTTGCAATGGGTCAGTTCTAACGACTTTTGAAAGGAAGACAAGCTGAGAGGGGGCCGAGTAAGAAGAAAGGAAATATATTTGTTCTTTTATTTCTTACATTTTTTTTATGGCAGGCTCATGCAGTGCATCACAAAGCTATAGCGGTTCTGAATAATGTTAAAAAAAATATTGTCTAAAGTCACAAAGTTGAGGCAAAGTTAATCAGAAAATCATGGTAAACAGAAAAAGAGTGTTTCGAAAAACATTAATTTATTAAAGTAACCAATAGATCTCATATACTGTACAGCAGTGGGAAATGGTTGAAATGACATGCACAACTGTATTATCAGTAACTTGGCTGAAGTTAAAAAAATAAAAATAGGTGGGCAGCTGACACTAGTTACAAATACCAGTGAAATGCATTGATAAGCTGGTTCATTTAATCTCTATGGTCCATCACAGAACAAAAGAGCAGGCTTCTTTGCCTTCAGCAGAATGTTGTTGGAAACAGATTCAATCAGAAATCCAATCAAAAACTTGTCCAAATAAGCCTCAAAATTGGCCAATCTTGAATCATGATAGTAGCCCACATATCACTTAAAAAAGATTAAAAAAATAAAATAAAAACAATAGCCACTATAAAGCTTGATGTTCGGATCATTATCTGGGCTTCTATCTGAATTGAAATGTAATGTTTTGCATGGGCTAGACTCTAGCCGCTAGAGTATAGTTTGGACACAAGGTTCTTGGGTTCAGC
The DNA here is from genome assembly GCF_013347855.1 of Anguilla anguilla. Lineage (NCBI taxonomy): Eukaryota > Metazoa > Chordata > Actinopteri > Anguilliformes > Anguillidae > Anguilla > Anguilla anguilla. The sequence continues at coordinate 24,100,242 of NC_049218.1, read as the reverse complement.
TTAAGTCAGCATATAACTCTTATGTTTGAGCCCCTCAAATTCCAAGCGACTTCTGGTGTTTTCTGGTGAATGGGAAGAAAGGGTGAAAAAGCTGTGTGCGCACGCTGTTTTTATTTAATTAATCGCGTTTTAATTCGGCACTGTGACTGTGACGAGTTGATATGATCAAGCAGCTGAGCAAGCTGAATTTTCAAGGTTGTTTGCTCGAGTGACCTGACAGCCTGCAGTCAGAGTCAGCTTTGCGTGTTCGATAATGCTAGCCTGTATAGCGCCTGTTTAACACGATGGGTGTGAATCAGAGGAGGGCAGGTTAACTTCCTACATACAAGAAAGGTAACCTTTTTCAGAGAAAACGTGCAATGGGAAGACATTTTGCCAAACAACCGCACTTTATTTATTTATTTTGTATTTATTTACTTTATTTAAGAAGGGACAACAAATGTAAATACACCAGATTTAGCCAAAAGGCTCATTTTCAACTGTAGTCCCCGGCCAAAGTGTTATGAAAAGGCCTTCCTTCGCTCTTTATAATTTATGTGTGGCCTCGGTTGCTGGAAATATCATTCTTTTAATAGCGCACGAAACCTTTCTGTGTCATTTCTTTCAAATCTTATTTCGGTGACATACACACGAGAGTACAGACGAATTAAATGATTTCACTTCATCACTCTTGTTCTATTTTACATTGGATATTATTTTGGATAATTGGTTTCGGGGCGCCCGTTATTGAATCTGCATCCGTGTAGCAGAAAGTCTAACAGATTACATAAGAGCTAACGGTCCCTGGGAGGGATCGAGAGCGCGGTAAATCGCGTTCGGGGAACGGCTGCTCGGCGCGCCCCGATTCGGCACGGGTTGCCGTGGTTGCGCCGCCGCTGCTTTGCGCCGCGGAAGAAGCTCCGATGCTGATGAAGTCCCGCCCTTTCGGTTCTGAGCGTTGCGCAACGCGTTGGGTTCACCGACCGCCGTAATGCTGATGCGAATCGGGTGTGAGGGGTCGCGAAGCAGAGCTCTGATTATTGTGTGTGTGTGTGTGTGTGTGTGTGTGTGTGAGTGTGTGTATTTATGTGTGTGTGTGTGTGTATCGGTGTGTGCATGTGGGCGTGTGTGTGTGTGTGTGTGTGTATGTATGTGTGTGTGTGTGTGTGTGTGAGTATGTGTGTGTGTGTGTATGTGTGTGTGTGTATAGGTGTGTGCATGTGGGCATGTGTGTGTCTGTGTGTGTGTGTATAGGCGTGTGTGTGTGTGTGTGTGTGTGTGATGATGTAACCAGTTGGGGTTTCAGTGAGGCCACGAATAGAAAAACAATGGTTGTTAAAAATAGAGAGGTTTGGCGGGTTGAGGAGTGTTTCATCTCTGAGAGGTACAGAAGATGAGCTGCTTCTGCTGTTGCATTCATTACAGAGAGCAGGGCATCACACGCCTCCCGTGCATTACAGAGAGCAGGGCATCACAGGCCTCCCGTGCATTACAGAGAGCAGGGCATCACAGGCCTCCCGTGCATTACAGAGAGCAGGGCATCACACGCCTCCCGTGCGTTACAGAGAGCAGGGCTTCACACGCCTCCCGTGCGTTACAGAGAGCAGGGCATCACACGCCTCCCGTGCGTTATGGAGAGCAGGGCATCACACGCCTCCCGTGCGTTATGGAGAGCATCAAATACCATGGAGCTCAGGGTAAATTCATTACAGAGAGCGTCCAGCACAGATCCCATCAATACAGGGAGCGTCTAGCACAGATCCCATCATTACAGAGAGTGTCCAGCACAGATCCCATCATTACAGAGAGTGTCCAGCACAGATCCCATCATTACAGAGAGCGTCCAGCACAGATCCCATCATTACAGAGAGCGTCCAGCACAGATCCCATCATTACAGAGAGCGTCTAGCACAGATCCCATCATTACAGAGAGTGTCCAGCACAGATCCCATCATTACAGAGAGCGTCCAGCACAGATCCCATCATTACAGGGGGCGTCCAGCACAGATCCCATCATTACAGAGAGCGTCCAGCACAGATCCCATCATTACAGAGAGCATCCAGCACAGATCCCATCATTACAGAGAGCGTCCAGCACAGATCCCATCATTACAGGGAGCGTCCAGCACAGATCCCATCATTACAGAGAGCGTCCAGCACAGATCCCATCATTACAGAGAGCGTCCAGCACAGATCCCATCATTACAGGGAGCGTCCAGCATGGTTTCTATATGTTAAAGACAGTGAGGGAACGGTGGGAGTGGTGCAGGGGGTTCCCATTCCCAACCTATGTCAAGTAGCTGTCTGCATGGTGTATATGGCAGACTGTACTTTCCCACAGAAATGACCGCACCCCTTACCCCTTTTGAACAATCTCCACACTTAATGTGGCAGCAAACCCCGTGAACGCGCGCTGGGACAGACAGCCGGGCATTAGGGGCCACTTTACCTGGTCGACCGGTCTCTCCCTCTGGGACTGCTTCTCAGAATGCAGGAGCTCCTCTCCAGAGAATCGGCATCTCTCCGCGCCAGCTCCGTCACGCTAGCTCACGAGTGCGCTGCGCTCAGTCAGCGGCCGCAGAGCGCTTCAGTCTGCAGGCTGAGGACTCTCGGTGTCGCGCTGTCACTGAACAAGGCCACCCTTCCAAAAAGCTTTGTCCTGGCATCGCATAAATCAGACGCCAGACGTGGCAGCCTTCTGCTCACCTCTCGCCACCCTTACCCAACTCTGCACCGTTCTGTCAGAGTCTCATATTTTTATAACCAGAATACACACAGCGTGCTGATAGGCTGTTAGCGTACACACAGCGTGCTGATAGGCTGTTAGCGTACACACAGCGTGCTGATAGGCCAAGTGTACACACAGCATGCTGATAGGCTGATAGCGTACACACAGTGTGCTGATAGGCCGTTGGTGTACACAAAGCATGCTGATAGGCCTTTGACGTACAAACAGTGTGCTGGTAGGCCGATAGTGTACACACAGCGTGCTGATAGGCCGATAGCGTACACACAGCGTGCTGATAGGCCGTTAGGGGCGGCAGTGTAGGATAATGGGTAAGAAACTGGTTTTGTAACCTGTAACAGTTAGGTCATGGGTAGGACACTGCCATTGTACCATTGAGCAAGGTACTCAACCCGCATTGCTTCAGTATATCCAGCTGTATAAATGGATGCAATGTAAATGCTATGTAGAATGTTGCTAATTGTCTGTAATACACACAGCGTGCTGATAGGCCTGTCAGCACGCTGTTAGCGTACACACAGCCTGCTGATAGGCTGTTAGCATACAAACAACATGCTGATAGGCTGCTAGTGTACACACAGCCTGCTGATAGGTCGTTAGCATACACGCAGCCTTGCTGATAGGCTATTAGCTTACACACAACTTGCTGATGGGCTGTTAACATACACACAGCCTGCTGATAGGCTGTTAGCATACAAACAACATGCTGATAGGCTATTAGCGTACACACAGCCTGCTGATAGGCTATTCGCGTACACACAGCCTGCTGAGGGTACATGTGAAGTTCCAGGGCAATTATTTTATTTATTTTTTCAGAGAATTCTCTTTAGTACTGGACTAACATGATATTTGTGAATACTTTGGAATCATCAGCGTATTGAGTTGTTTCTGTAGGTTTGTCTGAATTCTCACAGTCCCATTGGTAAAAGGTCATCCAACTTGCAGGCTTGTATGCCATGCTTGTTATCTGAGCGAGGAAGCAGTGCGTTTATCTGTGACCTTACGAACTGAGGATTACCAGCAAAGGAGGCTGTCACTCAAACAATCCAGGAAGACCTGTGTACATGCAGTGTGTTGTATCAGCTACTAAACGCACGTGAATAATATTTGCTGTACAAATATTAAATTTGGTTAGTGAACTTAATTCGGGTAACACAAGAAATCCACACCCATCCAACCTTTGAGACTGTTGCCAATATTTAAAAGATTTCAAATCCATATCAATTTAGCTATCACAGCACGTGTGCACACAGCAAATAACTTATTGAGACTAGGGGATAGAATAGATGGTGTTATTAATACCTTTTAATACATTTGTGGGACTTTACTTTAGTACTTTTTGAAATTGGCAGCCACGCATAACAGAAAGTATGTTGGATTGGTGCGTTGGAGAGAGTGTTATCATGTGGCTGTCAGTGCATTACCGGACAGAAGCCATCTCGCGTGGGCGTGAGTGCCTTCGTCTTCGGTCTTCATCTCGTCTTCGAAGTCGCGGGCCCCTTTCTGGCGAAGAGGAGGGAGATTATACAACTCCAGCGCTGCGCCCCCCCCCCCCCCCAACCATTCTCCACCCCGGCGTGTAGGCGGCTCGCAAAGCCTCCCCCCCCACCCCCCCATTGCCCCAAACGGCTCTTTCCGGCTCTAATTAAATTAGAATTTGTGGGCTCTGTCAGCAGCAAAGAGGGAACCCGGAGATTTACTGTACAGCTTCAGGCGCCTCCTTTTCCCTGCCCCGCCCCCCACCCCCACCCCCCAACGGTCACCCCATACCACCCACCCACCCACCCAGGCCCCCAGCCCCCCTTCCTCCAACTTCCATTTCCACCCGTACAGATCAAGATTAACGGTTTGTAAAATCAACAGCACTTCTTGCCATCAACAGTACTGATTTACCGGGCCAACCGTATTGCTCTTTAATTTGTGCCGGTGCATTTTGGTGACACAAGTGACGAAGGGTCGATTTGACCCCCTGACACACAACTCCGTCCCCAAAATATGGAAGCTATCGCAAAAAAGCTTTCCGTTTAAATTTGTTTGAACTGGGCTCTTTGTTCACCATAACCTCAGGCCTGTTAGAGAGAATGGGCTCATCTTCCTGGCAAGGGCAGTGTCTCTCCCAGAAGGGCTCTTGGGATGGGGTCTTCTGACTCAAACTCTTTGTGTAGTTCAGTAATATACAGTACTGAAATATATACAATAATGCAAGCATGTGTCTTTTCTGAATGGCATTCTTCATGCAAGTATTGTACTCCAATAAATCGCTGTGCCCCCAACACAGTCCACAGAATGTACTATAGGACACATGTATGGGTTAGCGGGTAATTAAATAAATAATATATAATTGAGACATCCATTATGTAGCATATGCTTGGCTCCCACGTTTGGTCAATGTGTAAATAATTGCAATTTTGTAGTCGAAAAGCCTTTTGAATGCTTTGTTTTTCCTTCCATTTTGTCCCCAATTGGCAATGCGCGTATGCTGGCCATCGTATAGTGTGGCTGTAATCCTGAAATCCCCTCAGCTGCTGTGGGAGTGAGTGGCCGAGCATGCACTCTCCACTGGAGCAAGGGGGGGGGGGGGGGTTTGAGGGGGGTTGGGGGGGATATTATGTAATCTTCTCTGTTTGCATGTTTCCTTTTATTTGTGAAACAAAATATACATTTGATCACACAAAAAATGCCAAGCTTGCACAGATAACGTATGGAGGACTCTGAATTCCTTCCGTGTGCGGCTGCAGCAGGCATAGATCTGATCGAGCAGTAGGGGTCGCTAGAGAGACGCCAGTCGGGGCCATCTGAACCCTCCCTAAACCGGGGTCAATTATGTCGCCCTACGAGGCTACCAGCCAGAGGTGGCCCTGGTGCTGTTGGGAATCTGCCCTGGACCATGGGGCTCAGCCATGTACTACAATAATGCCTTATGAAGACAGGCCTGAATTCTCACTTTTTCTTACGGTGCCTTTATGCATATACATGCCCACAACAGAATCAGGGAGCACTTGACCTGGATAGGCTGTGCTCAACAAATCGGCACATGGGGAGACAGAAAAAAACACAGACTACAATTTCTTTTGGGAAAAATGATTGACTTTGTATTTTGACTGTACTGTCACCACTGAATTTCATTGAAGAGGGTGGCGGAAACACCTAGGGCTAACCGCACTGGTACAAGTAAGCGACGTCTCTCAACAAGAGCAGGGAGTGAGCTTCAGAAACGCAGCCCGGTTTTGGCTGCTTTGGTCTGTTCTGTAGGTAAGGCTGCCGCTGTCCAAGGTGCTGAAAGCCAGGCTTTGGCTAATGAGTCCCCCCCACACCAAAGCATCAGTGCCTACAGTAGCGCTGGTGCTGTGCTGCTGAATATAGGGGCTAGTATTTTGTACAATGGTAAAGACATTCAGAGCAGAAGCCCACCAATCACAGGCTTGCACTGCAATGAGGCGTTAAGCCCATTAAACTCCAATTACATTATTACGTTACATTTACTTTTTGGCCATTTAGCAGAGGCTCGTTCCAGAGCAACTTACACATTTCTGGACACAGCGCATTCCTTAAATTAAATCCATTTATACCGCTGGATTCTTGCCGAAGCGATTCAGGTTAAGTGCCTTGCGCAATGGTTACTGAGGCACCCGAGATCGAACCTGCAACCTCAGAGCTTCAATCCCAATTCCCTAACCGTTACGCTACAGTGGCATTGCTGAAATCAGCAGTGTAGTATAATGGGCAAGGAACTGGTCTTGTAACCTGAAGGTCGTAGGTTCGATTCCTGAGTAGGACTCTGCCGGTGTACCCTCGAGAAGGGTACTTAACCTGCATTGTTTTAGTATATATCCAGCTGTATAAATGGATGCAGTGTAAATACTATGTAAAAGTTGCGTAAGTTACTCTGGATAAGAGCGTCTGCTAAATGCCTATAATGTAATGTAATGTAATATGAGGACAGCCGACGCAGAGCGCTTTAAATGGAGATGGCCGTTGCTGCTGTTATTAATGGCTAATCGACTGCACAAGGCTACAGTGTTGTCAAAAGTGAATGTAAAGCATGTTTATTCAGACGGTGCATGGCATCTGACAGACTGGCACACAGTGCGTGTGCAGGAGTGGCCCCCACGGTCAGGTGATATTGAGCACTGCGGGTTTGGCACCTTTAGGATGCTGTGGCCCTGTGTCTGTGTCATTAGGAACCGTGGCCCCATACGTGTACATGCTGGGGTGTGTGGAGCAGTCATTGCACAGTGGAGAACATGCTGTAAAGAATGAAAAGCTTCAAGTCCGTTCGATTGCAGGCCTGTCACAGGCATTGGGAGCAGAAAACGAGGCAGGCAATCCGATGAATGCGTTGCTTTGAAAATCGTTCGCTGCTTTCGTTTAACGCGCACTCTTTTCCCCATAACAAAGAAATGCCGCTATTTTGGCTTGCCATTGTGGCGTGAGCGAACGATTTACTTCCATTTTTTTTGTTCTGCGCCGTTACATTTCATTCAAAATACATCATTTTCGAATGGAAATTTGATATGTTCGGCTGCTCCCAAAACCTTGAACCTCGCAGTCGCATTCACGTTTCATACCGCGTGCATTTTTCAAGCGCCATTTCAGGAGCCGGTCCTGGTTATGGATTTTAAACTCGTGAAATATTGATTAAGAACGCGAGGGTTCTGACAGCGAGAGCCCAATTATGCCGATACTTTGCCAGCTGCTAACGAGGCCCCCAAAACCTGTAATGACAAACTCCGCGCGCAGGACACCGCGGGGAACCCTTTGATAGGACCATCAGTACCCAGAGCGGGGCGCATTATAGATCTTAGAAAGCGCGATGTTCTGCTGTCAGCGGCAGAAATGAGTCGCATCTCTTCAGAGCGCTCTTCCTGAGCGGCGCGGTGACTCCCAGAGCCTCTGCCCGCGCGTCATTTTTAAGCTCTGCTTGCGCTCAGGAGGCTGCGAGTTTGATTCCCGCGTGAAGCACAGCCCAAGGACGAGATGCTTAACCGCTACGGCCTCGGTCCAAAGCCCATCTGCATCAGAACAGCGTGATGTGAGCACGTCAGCTCTTGCACTGTCCCGGGATAGAGGCCTGCAATATTTTTGGGAGTAGCACAGGCAAAGCTGTGTGCATGTTGTGAGCAACTAGAGCCTGGAAGCTATGGCTAATCTCAAATACAGGGATGTAGCTCATAAAGACCCTGTTACAGCGCTGTGCTATAGCTCATAAAGACCCTGTTACAGCGCTGTGCTATAGCTCATAAAGACCCTGTTACAGCACTGTGCTGTAGCTCATAAAGACCCTGTTACAGCGCTGTGCTGTAGCTCATAAAGACCCTGTTACAGCACTGTGCTATAGCTCATAAATACCCTGTTACAGCACTGTGCTATAGCTCATAAAGACCCTGTTACAGCACTGTGCCATATCTCATAAAGACCCTGTTACAGCGCTGTGCTATTGCTCATATAGACCCTGTTACAGCGCTGTGCTATAGCTCATAAAGACCCTGTTACAGCACTGTGCTATAGCTCATAAAGACCCTGTTACAGCGCTGTGCTATAGCTCATAAAGACCCTGTTACAGCGCTGTGCTATAGCTCATAAAGACCCTGTTACAGCGCTGTGCTATAGCTCATAAAGACCCTGTTACAGCGCTGTGCTATAGCTCATAAAGACCCTGTTACAGCGCTGTGCTATAGCTCATAAAGACCCTGTTACAGCACTGTGCTATAGCTCATAAAGGCCCTGTTACAGCGCTGTGCTATAGCTCATAAAGACCCTGTTACAGCGCTGTGCTATAGCTCATAAAGACCCTGTTACAGCGCTGTGCTATAGCTCATAAACACCCTGTTACAGCGCTGTGCTATAGCTCATAAACACCCTGTTACAGCACTGTGCTATAGCTCATAAAGACCCTGTTACAGCGCTGTGCTATAGCTCATAAAGACCCTGTTACAGCGCTGTGCTATAGCTCATAAAGACCCTGTTACAGCGCTGTGCTATAGCTCATAAAGACCCTGTTACAGCACTGTGCTATAGCTCATAAAGACCCTGTTACAGCGCTGTGCTATAGCTCATAAAGACCCTGTTACAGCGCTGTGCTATAGCTCATAAAGACCCTGTTACAGCGCTGTGCTATAGCTCATAAAGACCCTGTTACAGCGCTGTGCTATAGCTCATACAGACCCTGTTACAGCGCTGTGCTATAGCTCATAAAGACCCTGTTACAGCACTGTGCTATAGCTCATAAAGACCCTGTTACAGCACTGTGCTATAGCTCATAAAGACCCTGTTACAGCGCTGTGCTATAGCTCATAAAGACCCTGTTACAGCGCTGTGCTATAGCTCATAAAGACCCTGTTACAGCGCTGTGCTATAGCTCATATAGACCCTGTTACAGCGCTGTGCTATAGCTCATAAAGACCCTGTTACAGCACTGTGCTATAGCTCATAAAGACCCTGTTACAGCACTGTGCTATAGCTCATAAAGACCCTGTTACAGCACTGTGCTATAGCTCATAAAGACCCTGTTACAGCGCTGTGCTATAGCTCATAAAGACCCTGTTACAGCGCTGTGCTATAGCTCATAAAGACCCTGTTACAGCACTGTGCTATAGCTCATAAAGACCCTGTTACAGCGCTGTGCTATAGCTCATAAAGACCCTGTTACAGCACTGTGCTATAGCTCATATAGACCCTGTTACAGCGCTGTGCTATAGCTCATAAAGACCCTGTTACAGCACTGTGCTATAGCTCATAAAGACCCTGTTACAGCACTGTGCTATAGCTCATAAAGACCCTGTTACAGCGCTGTGCTATAGCTCATAAAGACCCTGTTACAGCACTGTGCTATAGCTCATAAAGACCCTGTTACAGCACTGTGCTATAGCTCATAAAGACCCTGTTACAGCACTGTGCTATAGCTCATAAAGACCCTGTTACAGCACTGTGCTATAGCTCATAAAGACCCTGTTACAGCACTGTGCTGTAGCTCATAAAGACCCTGTTACAGCACTGTGCTATAGCTCATAAAGACCCTGTTACAGCGCTGTGCTATAGCTCATAAAGACCCTGTTACAGCGCTGTGCTATAGCTCATAAAGACCCTGTTACAGCGCTGTGCTATAGCTCATAAAGACCCTGTTACAGCGCTGTGCTATAGCTCATAAAGACCCTGTTACAGCGCTGTGCTATAGCTCATAAAGACCCTGTTACAGCGCTGTGCTATAGCTCATAAAGACCCTGTTACAGCACTGTGCTATAGCTCATAAAGACCCTGTTACAGCACTGTGCTGTAGCTCATAAAGACCCTGTTACAGCACTGTGCTATAGCTCATAAAGACCCTGTTACAGCACTGTGCTGTAGCTCATACAGACCCTGTTACAGCGCTGTGCTATAGCTCATAAAGACCCTGTTACAGCGCTGTGCTATAGCTCATAAAGACCCTGTTACAGCACTGTGCTGTAGCTCATAAAGACCCTGTTACAGCACTGTGCTGTAGCTCATAAAGACCCTGTTACAGCACTGTGCTATAGCTCATAAAGACCCTGTTACAGTGCTGTGCTATAGCTCATAAAGACCCTGTTACAGCGCTGTGCTATAGCTCATAAAGACCCTGTTACAGCACTGTGCTGTAGCTCATAAAGACCCTGTTACAGCACTGTGCTATAGCTCATAAAGACCCTGTTACAGCACTGTGCTATAGCTCATAAAGACCCTGTTACAGCGCTGTGCTATAGCTCATAAAGACCCTGTTACAGCGCTGTGCTATAGCTCATAAAGACCCTGTTACAGCACTGTGCTGTAGCTCATAAAGACCCTGTCACAGCGCTGTGCTATAGCTCATACAGACCCTGTTTCCTGCTGAGCATGAACAATGACGTAAACTCTGCCTGCTCCAGTACAGTGTAAGACTAATAGATGTGTGTTAATTAGCATGACCTTGGTCATATTCAGAAGGATTTATACAGTGTCTAGCATGATGATGATGATGATGATGGTAATAATAATGATGATGATGATGATGATGATTTAAAGCCACAGCTGTCACTGTGGAAATGATTTTGGTACATTTTCACCGTGCATTCAGACTGTCTGCCTCACACTCTGGATGGGTGTAGCTCCCTTCAGGATGGATGCCATGGCCGTAACCTACATATGGTTGCCATATTTTAACCTACCTCCCCCCCCTTACAAAGAACCTGTGTAATCCACATTAGACAAAGCTGTTCCTGCTGTACTGTAACGCTGGAGGATAAAGTGCTTCTCAGCAGGAGACCCTCTTTGAATGGATTAGCCTTGTGTATGCGTGTGTGTGTGTCTCTGTGTGTGTGTGCATGTGTGTTTCTGTCTGTGTGTGTGTATGTGTGTGTGTGTCTCTGTGTGTGTGTGCATGTGTGTTTCTGTCTGTGTGTGTGTATGTGAGTGTGTGTCTCTGTGTGTGTGTGCATGTGTGTTTGTGCCTGTGTGTGAGTGTGTGTGTGTGTCTGTGCTTGTGTCTGCATGTGTGTGTGTGCCTGTGTGTGTGTCTGCGTGTGTGTGTGTGTGTGTGTGTGCCTGTGTGTGTGCCTGTGTGTGTGTGTGTGTGTTGGGGGAGGGTGGGGGAGGCTTGCGTTCACCTTTTATCATCTTGCACCCGATGATTCACGCTTACACGTTCTACCACGCGCTGCATTCATCTTCTTTATGTATGGACCCTGCGATTCGCGCGTACAGCTTATTCATACCCCAGACCGCAGACGTAACTCTCGCCGAAACGAAGCCGTGGAGCAGCGCCGCTGAGAGCGGGCCGCCGCTCTGAGAGGTCAGGGGTCACATGGTGGCTCTGACCCGCGGAGGCCGCTCGGCTTGCATTCCTCAGCGCCAGAGAAGCCTTTCATCCCTCGCTCCCTTCCTTTCTCTCCTTTACTTCCTGACCACTTCTTCAGCCTTTCAGAGCCCTTATCCTTTCCCGGCGGTGGCGCTGAACGCGGTCCTCTCGCCGGAAGAGAGCTCGCTCCCGACGGCGTCGCCGCGTTCTGATTGGTCGGCCGAGTCTGGTATCCGAGCAGCGAATCTGCGCTTGGCCTTGTGCAGCCTGCCGGATTCCTCATCTGAACCTGCGGCTACAGGGCCACAGCACGCTAACACATCCATCACTGCAGCTACAGGGCCACAGCACTCTAACACATCCATCACTGCAGCTACAGGGCCACAGCACGCTAACACATCCATCACTGCAGCTACAGGACTGCAGCATGCTAACACATCCATCACTGTAACTACAGGGCCACAGCACGCTAACACATCCATCACTGCAGCTACAGGAGCACAGCATGCTAACACATCCATCACTGCAGCTACAGGACCACAGCATGCTAACACATCCATCACTGCAGCTACAGGACTGCAGCATGCTAACACATCCATCACTGTAACTACAGGGCCACAGCACGCTAACACATCCATCACTGCAGCTACAGGAGCACAGCATGCTAACACATCCATCACTGCAGCTACAGGACCACAGCATGCTAACACATCCATCACTGCAGCTACAGGACTGCAGCATGCTAACACATTCATCACTGCAGCTACAGTACCACAGCATGCTAACACATCCATCACTGCAGCTACAGGAGCACAGCATGCTAACACGTCCATCACTGCAGCTACAGGACTGCAGCATGCTAACACATCCATCCCTGCAGCTACAGGGCCACAGCATGCTAACACATCCATCACTGCAGCTACAGGGCCACAGCATGCTAACACATCCATCACTGCAGCTACAGGACCACAGCACGCTGACACATCCATCACTGCAGCTACAGGGCCACAGCATGCTAACACATCCATCACTGCAGCTACAGGGCCACAGCATGCTAACACATCCATCACTGCAGCTACAGGGCTACAGGAGCACAGCATGCTAACACATCCATCACTGCAGCTACAGGACCACAGCATGCTAACACATCCATCACTGCAGCTACAGGGATACAGGAGCACAGCATGCTAACACATCCATCACTGCAGCTACAGGGATACAGGAGCACAGCATGCTAACACATCCATCACTGCAGCTACAGGGATACAGGAGCACAGCATGCTAACACATCCATCACTGCAGCTACAGGACCACAGCATGCTAACACATCCATCACTGCAGCTACAGGACCACAGCATGCTAACACATCCATCACTGCAGCTACAGGACCACAGCATGCTAACACATCCATCACTGCAGCTACAGGGCCACAGCATGCTAACACATCCATCACTGCAGCTACAGGAGCACAGCATGCTAACACATCCATCACTGCAGCTACAGGGATACAGGAGCACAGCATGCTAACACATCCATCACTGCAGCTACAGGGATACAGGAGCACAGCATGCTAACACGTCCATCACTGCAGCTACAGGGATACAGGAGCACAGCATGCTAACACATCCATCACTGCAGCTACAGGGATACAGGAGCACAGCATGCTAACACATCCATCACTGCAGCTACAGGGATACAGGAGCACAGCATGCTAACACGTCCATCACTGCAGCTACAGGGATACAGGAGCACAGCATGCTAACACGTCCATCACTGCAGCTACAGAGCTACAGGGCCGCAGCATCTGGGAATGTGCTGCTTGCTCACTCATGCGGTAACGCCAGTCGGTGAAGTCCGCCTACCCGCATAACGTGGCGAGTTCCGGTACCGCCCCCCCCCCCCCTCGCCGGGGTCGCTGGCCGTTACCCGGCTGCGGTGCTGCCGCCGTACCCTCGAGCAAAGCGCTCGCCGTCGGGGGATAAAAATAAAAGAGTGCGTGCGCGAAGCCCTGCATACGAGACAACAGCAGGGCTTGATTCATACGCCTGTTTTACCCAGAATGAACTGATTTATGTCAGGAAGTTTGCAGAAGGAAGGAGGCGTCCGGCTGCATGGGCCACTGTGTTCATTTTCATTTGTGGTTCTTACACACGTAGGCTACTGAGCGTCATAAGGTCATTTTAAAATATTTTCTATTGTTGCTGCTGGTTTTCAAACTATTGTTTTAGTATAGAAGTCATTTCTTGTGAGGAAGGAATGTGATGTTGACAGTGTCAAACACAAAAAAGTTTTTGAGTGACCCGGTACAACAGCACTATCATGATACTCTGCACACCTGTGGAGTCAATTTAATCTGCACAGTTTGCAACAAATCCATATAGGCCCAAAAAAACAGCAACAGCAACATTTACAGGCAAAAAAAAGAAAAACATCAGTAGCAGTCTGAAATAAACTGAGAATCCTGTGACAGTGGAGAAAAAAGTAAAAACAGAAATGAGCAGCAGAGAAATGCCACAATGTGACAGCTTCTTTTTTGAGTGCAAATAGTCCACTTGAGAAATTGGAGTAATTCTGTGTGCGTTTTTTAAATATGCATGTAAATAATCACAGAGTTAGTTAAGTCAGCTGACAGCATGTCTGTGGTAACAGTCAACAGACGGCACGGAGAAATATTGTTTTCACCGCTTAATTTCCTTCAAGGAAATGAGATGAATCCGATTCAGAAGTTATTCCTGCTCACATGGTATACCTTGATGCCTTAAATTACAGTTTAGTTGCGGATAACTACATTTGACTCAGATAACTCCAGGTACGCGTTGAAAGTATACACCGAAACCCTCAATTTGCAGAAAGCCGACAAAATTCATCGGAGCAGAGCACCGTCCGAGCAGGAAGACATGGCGCTTTGACGTAGCACGACATGGCGTTGTTGAGATCACGGTAAAACCGCGCAATGCCAGCTGGCATTCCACGGTACTGCACCCTTCCCTGTGTTTCCGTTTCTGCCCCAGGTCTGTGAAGCAGGAAATGGGCGTCGCGCTGAACACCGCTGCACTGAACACCACTGCACTGGCACCTCTCTGGGCGGGCTTAGGAACGCCGTGCACATCGCTCACGGAACATGCCGGAAGTCTGGTGGAAATGATCGGCCCGTTTGAGAGTAGAGAGATGCATGCAGCACACAGTAAGGTTGAGCAACTATAGAATGGATACCAAACAAGGCACAGTCAAACTGATAAACTCACGCCATGCGAAGTTGGCGAGAAGCTGTCAACGCGCACTCCTAAAAAAAATGGGCTTTTTCTCCCAAATTTTTGCACTCAAAAGGCATTGCATTGATTACTGTGGAATTTACGGACAGCGGTGAGAAAAAAAAAATGTTCCAAATATTGCACAGAAAACAATGTTACTGGTCTCTTCAAGCCAGCAATGCAGGAAGATGTGTCTCTTTCTACGGGCACGTTTACACTAAGCATCACCAAAGACAGGGGTGTTAAACTACTAACATGATCAAATTTAATCACAAATTCTAGATCTTGCATATTTATTTCATTTGAGTTCACTTGGCTGTTCGTTTTTAGCCTTACATTTTTCAACGTTTGTGTAGGTAGCATAATTGCATCTTTTATGTGTAGACCTACTTGCCTTTGCTTAGAAGGGAAAAATACTTTTCCCGCGCTATACAAATGTCAACTGCGTGTTTGCGGTTCTATGTGCAGAAAACACCGGGTGACAGTTTGAAAGCCTTGCTGTCAATCATCGCCTGTGCTTAAGCGGTGGTAATTAATGTGATTACTTGGGAAGGGCAGTGTGATATTTTACTAACAAGGTGGCTCTGGAAACCTCTTGCTGAGGGATGGCTGCATTGCAGGTGAGAAAACTGCTTAATTTAAACCTGTTTTCCTAAACATGACATATAACTAGGCCGTGTCCAAAACAGCCTCCTAACTACTGTGTGCTCAAAATATGTACTGTTTCCTAAACATACTACCAACTGTTTAGTGCATATTTTTTTAGTTCACAATAGACAGTATGCGAAAAATATCCTCCATACTATTTTCCAATGGTACTATGGAAGGCCCTGCCTCTTCCTCTCTGATCTATGGAACCCAAAGATGGCCCCGCCTCTTCCTCTCTGATCTATGGAACCCAAAGATGGCCCCGCCTCTTCCTCTCTGATCTATGGAACCCAAAGATGGCCCCGCCTCTTCCTCTCTGATCTATGGGACCCAAAGATGGCTCCGCCTCTTCCTCTATGATCTATGGGACCCAAAGATGGCTCCGCCTCTTCCTCTATGATCTATGGGACCCAAAAATGGCCCCGCCTTTTCCTCTCTGATCTATGGGATCCAAAGATGGCCCTGCCTCTTCCTCTCTGATTTGTGTGACCTCCAAAAAATTATGGTTTACTGAGTGTATTTTGTGTGCTCCCAAATACACTCAGAAAAACCCTGGAAATAAGTATATCATCTGGGGATTTTAAATGCACTGCATTTAGAGAAAATGTTGCCTACTCAACAACTTTCTCATCTAGCATACTCAACTTGTATACTCAGTAATAGGCAAGTAGCACGGTCCTTGTTTCGGACACGGTCCTTGTCTCTTGTTTGTATAGCTTTCTTAGGTGTCCAAAAACTGCTCTGAGGGCTGTGATTTCTCATGATGAACTTCTGATCTTAAGTGTCCAGTCTTCAAGGGTGGACACCCAATATCCACTGATTCTGAAAAATGATTTGCTTTCACACAGAAGTACACTTTATAGTTCTTCCTTTGGTAGCTGTTTCTCACTGAAATTAAATTTAGAAATCCCTTTGATAACCTTTTCACCCTTCTTGTTGTGGTGCAGTTTAATGGTTTGGCATTAAATCATTTCACCCACTGCTGTGCTAGTAATTGATACAGTGCGATGCACTGTGAAGCCGGAAGGTTGACCTTCCGCAGAGTTGGTAAGGGGATAAAGTGAATGGGAATTGGGTTTTATTGCTGTGGTTATCTGCAGTGACAGTGTGAGGGCACAGTAAGGAAACTGAGATCTAAACAGGGGTGCTTTGCACCGCACGGAGACAAAATGGAGACCTCGCAGGGACCTCAAACTCAAGTCCTGGAGGACCGCTGGGTCTCCTGGTTTTTGGAGTGTTCCTGAACTTCAGTGCTTGATTCAAGTCAGTGATTGGCTAAAGAATCTATACACACCTTGTTTCCAAGGCCAAAATCGGGTGCTGCTTGAAAGGTCACAAAAACTGGACTGCAGCCCCCCAGGACTGGAGTTTGAGACCCCTGGTCTGGAGTAAGCAAGAGGTTCTGTTGCTGTAAAAAGGAAGAGGATTGTTTTTTTTCCCCTGTTTCTTATTCAGTTTTTTCCAAGGCAACTGTGGGGGGTAATACCTCTACTAATTATACAATACTGTGGATAGATAACTAAAATGTGTTCGACTTAACAATCCTCACATGCAGACACCAAGGAAAACTGGGAATATAAATATATATATTACCTCATGCGGTGAACAAATGGAACAAAAGTTTAATTAGTTTCATAATTAATCAGTCTCATAAAAACGAATAATTAAGTCATGATTATGAATTTTTACATTAAATATTAAAATAATAATAATAAAGAACTTATGCATGTCACAACATGCATAAGTTCTTTGAGGTGATAGGCTCAAATATTCATCTAAGTAATAATAAGATGACGAGGTTTAATAAAATAAAATTTATTATACGATCTCAACTGAAATCCTGATGGAGTTAATAGGGGAGAATATGGAAAGGGACTGGTGTGTTGTGTGTGCGTGCATGCGAGTGTATGTGAATGTGTGTGTGTGGGTGTGTGCGTGCGTGTGTGTGTGTGCTTGTGTGTGTGCATGCGTGCATGCATGTGTGTATAATCGTGTGTGTTCACCAGTACACATGGTGCAGGAGAGAACAAAGGATGCTACTGTATGATGGAGGTAAATATGAGCCAGGATTTTGCATGTGAATCAGAGGGCTACTGGAGTTAGCCTCGCCCAGCTAATCCCAGTGCACCTTGCCATTCTAAATACACATGCATCTGGTGAGATATTAGTGCAGGGGAGATCTGCACGCGCAGACCACAGCTAAAGGAAAGGCAGACTGTGAGCTAATGCTAATAGCGGAGTATATACGTTTGCTATGTGAGGCGGTGACGTGCGGTTTTCCTGTTCTTAAATTTCCAAAATTGCGCCCAGACCCTACGCTGCGATTACAGTGTTCTCAAAGATGCTCTTTATTTTTAAAATCATTTTGGATATCATTGAATGCGCTTTTGAATTTACATCAAAAATGACAGACACAAAATACCCTGTTATTCTATCTCTTTCCAGGGCTCTATCTTTTTCTCTCGTTACTGCCTTTCAGTGACACTGTACTTTCCTCCCCAAGGACACCCTCATTGGTCCGTCTTTGCCTGGATCATTCTTCATTACGCGGTCCTATACTTAAGACCCTGAGAGAGGTATTCGGCATTGTGCAGAATTGGACCTCATTCGCGTTCGAGTAAGATCTGTGCACCAGAGCCACAGAAAGAGACTCTGGCCTCTATTTACCAGCCTGAAAGCAGAGAAACCTGTAATTGGACTAGAACTGACATAATTTCAGTCAGCAAAATTAACAATTGAGCTGAAGCTCTTTACGTTGTGAGGGTCAATACTCGCCCGTAAGTCCTATTGTGCCTTTTAAAAGTGTTTTAAACGGTGTGTGTCCTTCGGGCCAGTTACAGTTACTTCTAAACCCACATCCTAAACCTGCTCTGCGCGCTTTGCTCGAGCGATGTAGGTTATTCTGACCTCACGTATCCAATCGTTTACTGGCGATTAAACTATTACAGGGTTTGGGAGGGGGACGGGGGACGGGGGAAGGGGGGGGGGGAGAGGGGTTTCTGGGGAATTTTCTGGCGAATGAAGTCAGCCAGGTGAAAGATGCAAAATTCACACGGGCGGTAAATCCAGTAAGTGGTTCGATAAAATGTAAGAACCTTGTTAAAGACGCCGCCCCGTGCTGAATCAGATTGGCCGCCTTTCGCTATCGATTAGCAATTTGCATCTTGTTGCACGTGCGGGTAATTGATTTAGCGAAAGGCTTTGCAGCTGGACTGAAATATTAGCATTAGAACTGAGCCGAGAAAACACAGACGGAGAGTCTAAGGGAACCTTTTTATTCATGTTTTACAGGTTTTACTCTTTTACTCACTGCCGAATGAAACAAGGTAGAAATGCAGTTATATTCATGAAATGGCTGCTAGTTATCATTGAGCGCCATTCTAAGCTCCTGGCGTCTTTTTCATCTTGTTGTTCTCGTGTATTACACTTGCCGTCAGTTTCATCATCTTTCTTTTGTTTTTGTTTATTGTATTTATAGTGAGCGGCGTGTTGTTTGTACGGAGTGATGAAAGCAATGTGGAGAAGTATACAGAATGATTTAAGTGCAGAAAGTTAGCATCGTTTTTCCCCTCTCTGAAAATGCTGTTAAAACCAGTTGCTTTTAGAAGTTTGGATGCAGTTATTAAGGAATCAGTATCATTTCAAGCAGAGGGCAGTAGACTGTATTGCTGTTGGCCAGCTCTGGAATTGATGTAACGCGTCATGGTGTGTGTGTGTATGGGTACAAGTGTGTGTGTGTGTGTGTACATTAGAATGGCTGTTTTCTTTGTTCTGGAAGGGAGAGAAAGAGAGAGAGAGAGAGAGAGAGACTGACATTCTGTTCATATGTTTATTGTTTGTTGTACCTACACTTTGGCAATATGTATGTATATATATATATATATATATATATATATATATATATGTATGTATGTATATATACGTCATGCCAATAAAGCTCATTTGAATTTCAGAGACACAGAGAGAGAGAGAGAGAGAGTGTGTCCTCAATGCTTGCAACATTTATTACAGACAAATATCTTAAGGCTTAAGGTTTGTTTTGCTGTTCTTTGATGTATTATGCAGCAGTGTAAAACCTTTTCTAAAAAAAGCAGAAAGGAAGAAGAGAGGTTTGTGTAATGAGAGCGAATTCCCCGAGACGCAGCGGCCGGTCCGGAGGAGCGGGGCTCGTGATGAGAGAGCGCTGGGAGGCGGCTTCCATCAGCGCCCCCGACAGGCTTGGCTGCCCCAGCGCGCCCCTCCTAACGAACGCCGGGCCAGGGAGCCCTCCAGCTCGTCCCTGATTTAACAAGATCCCCCGCCCCCCCCTACACCCACCCCTCTCCACCGCCCCCCCTACACCCACCCCTCTCCCCTGCCCCCCCTACACCCACCCCTCTCCCCCGCCCCCCCTACACCCACCCCTCTCCCCTGCCCCCCCTTACCCCCACCCCTCTCCCCTCCCCCCGGCCCCCCCTACCCCCACCCCTCTACCCCACTCCCCCTACCCCCACCACTGCTTCCAACCCCCACCCCTCTCCCTCGCCCCACCCCCACCCCCACCCCCACCTCCAAGCCCCCCTGCCCCTCCCCCCGCATACCGCCAGCCCCCCGATCAATCCGTCTGTAGGATTGGGGTATTATTAGTCTCATAGACGCGCGGGGGGCTCGGGGAGATGAGCCGGTCCCCGGCGCGCTCCGGAACGCGGCGGGGCTCGCTGACCCGTCTCGCCCGTCTCGCCCGTCTCCCAGGGTTCCGGGGGGCCCGCTGCGAGATCGACGTGGACGAGTGCGGCTCCGCCCCCTGCCGAAACCGCGGCTCCTGCCAGGACGGGGTCAACAGCTACCGGTAAGAGACAGGAAGTAGCCACGCCCCGCCCTGCCCAGATGACACACGACAACCTGGGTCCACTGAATCGTAGTACACACTTAAGGCTTTACTTAAGACTGGTTCATTTGGAATGATGTAAGGGTACCACACACCAATGGGTGAGTCCGTCATATTGAAACCTTCAGCTATATATACATTTTTTTAATCAAAGGCCAGTAATGCATAGTTGGCTTTGAAGAGTAAAAAGAGGAACAAGTGAAGCACTGGAAAAAAGCAGCTGCTACAGCTCTAACAACCCCCAGCTGGTCTGAGGTGCTGTCACTGTACAGAGCTGACGCAACAGTACCGAACACACAGCTTTAGTTTTCTTCTGCAGAGCGTTTTTTTTTCTTTACCTCTAAGTAAGGTTCATATTCTGCATCTAAGTTTCAACATTTTATCCTTTAAGAAGAATAGTGTAGATTCATATATAAGTAAAAAATAAATTAAATGTTATCGACTGAATGTCATGGCCAAAGGGTTACTTGAATCCCTTTTATTTCACAGAAAAAACACGCAAATGCACATGCACTCACAAACACGCTGACACACGCACACTCTATCGCTCTCTCACAAGCATGTACGCACGCACGCACGCACACACACACACACACACACACACACACACACACACACACACACACACCATGTTAAGGCCCCTGGCGCTGCAAAATGAAAGGGCTACCCCGTTATCCTGTAATTAACTGAGTGAAGTGGAGCTGTGTTTAAACCCAAGTAACTTGTTATGTGGCCACTGTGCGTGATTCTGTGTTTCTGAAACACGAACGATCGCTCGAGTGTGAGGACGAATTCTGCTGGAGTCACCGACCGTGTGCGAATTTAACACCTGAATCCATTTTGCTTCGGTGGAAATTCAGTGTGAAATTCAAGAAAGGCACTTTGTTCACACAAAGCCCTCATTTGGCCAGTGGCTAACAGCACGATGGCCATTCAAGCTGCATTTAAGCATAAAAGGTGAGGCTTGCATGGCTGACCTTTGTTAAATCTGAAAAGGCATTTTCTAATGAAACCTTAGACTACAGGCCTAGTATTCATTATGTGTGCAAGGCAGAGCTGACTGTCAACTGAAAAGCCTTTCACTGTAAATAAGGCTGTGCAGTACAGACAAAATGCAGTACAGACAAACACATGCAGTACAGACAGAATGCAGTACAGACAGAAATGCAGTACACGGACAAATATGTGCAGTACACAGACATGCAGTACAGATGAACGTGTGCAGTACAGACAAACAGAAATACTGTGATGAAATTATAAAATGATTCAACAAGCATGGTGTGAGAACAATGCTGCCGGCTCAAATGTTATATTCATGTTACATCTCTGCTTACATCTCCCCCCCCCCCCCCCGAAAAAAAAAAAAACAATACATACTGTATATTGTGACGGTGAGGTGGTCAATAGCACATCATGAACACACACACACACACACACACACACGCTTGCATTATACTGTATACACACACAAACAAACGTTTTTTTCCCCTTTTGGCAAGCGTTGCAAATGTTATGACTTGCAAAAGTGCAAACCAGAGAACAGCTTAGCTTCCTTGTGATGTAAAGGGCGTGTCCCCTCCCTGGGAAAGAGGGGGTGCTGTTGAGGACAGTGAGCTGGGGGCCCATTCTGCAGCAGAAACGTCCGCTGTTATTTCAGAATGTGTGCGTGTCAGGTGTTTTTTGCTTAGCTCATGGCCACTGCAAGCGTCGGCAGGCCCAAAACCCTTTAGGATGCCGCGTATTTTTTGATGACACGCACCTTCTCTCGTCGTATTAAAACCCTTTTTCATTGCCCGCGGCCCTCATGCATTTATATTTTGTCCTTCTTAAAAATCGAATTGAATAAAGTGTTCCTAATGGACTGTAAAAATGTAATGTGCACCAAGCCCCTTGTTTGAAAAAGAGTTTCCTGAGACTGTTTCTGTTTCTGGATTGTGTACGCTCTCTTGACCGTGTTTTTTTTTTGCATATACAGTGTCATGAAACAGCATTTGCCCCCTTTCCTTATTTCCGCTATTAGTGCATATTTGTCACGCTGAACGGTTTCATATCTTTAAACAAAATGTAATATGAGACAAAGGGAAACTCAGTAAACGCAAAAACAAAAGAATATTATTTCGTTTATTCAATGTCCTTTCCCTTTTGGCGACCAGACCTAAACTGTACATGACTTGAGGTCTGAAGGAAGGGCCATGACAATACAGCATGTTATAACAATACAGCATGTTATAACAATACAGCATGTTATAACAATACAGCATGTTATAACAATACAGCATGTTATAACAATACAGCATGTTATAACAATACAGCATGCTATAACAATACAGCATGTTATAACAATACAGCATGTTATAACAATACAGCATGATATAACAATACAGCATGTTATAACAATACAGCATGATATAACAATACAGCATGTTATAACAATACAGCATGATATAACAATACAGCATGTTATAACAACGTCCCTTTGGCCCTCACCTTTGCCACGGCATTTAAAATGGCCGCCGCTCTCAGAACACGCTCGCCGTGCCGAACCGCGCGCAGGCTGTACTCGAATCTGTGCGCCGTGCGGCCGGAAAGCTCCCCCCCCCCCCCCCCCCCCCGAGGTGTAAGAGACACGCCCGTCAGAGAGACGGGTGCGTTAACGGCAGCCAGCGGCAGCCCTCCCCGCCTCTCTCTGCCAGGGCACGTCACTCAGCGCTGACGGGGCGCGGGATTTAAAGGGGCGCTTCGGAGCCGTTAAGTGGGCTGTGTTATTGGGACAGCTGAGGGCACGTCTTCGTCAGACGCCCACACGGAGCGTGGGTCTGCAATGGGGCACCTGGGAGTCTCCCCCCCCCCCCCCTTCCACAGGTAGGGGGGGAAATTAGATAAAATACCTCTCTCTGCTTTTGGCGGTGCTCGATACGCGTCACTCAAACGCAGCCGGCAGGGAGGCGTCCGCGCTACCGACCAAGCCGAGCGCGGGCGCTAGCGGCGGGAGAACGGGGAGTCACCGAGGCCCCCTATGCTTCGCGGGGGGTAGCGCACGCGGGTTGGCGGGCGGGCGGGCGGGCTGCCGGCGCACGCTGGGTACGGGGACGAGCGCTAAGCGAGCGTGCGCGTCGATGGCTTGCAGCTGCGAGTGCCAGGCGGGATTCGCCGGCCCCAACTGCGAGGACGACGTGGACGAGTGCGCCTCCAGCCCCTGCCGAAACCGCGGGATCTGCCAGGACCTCGCCAACAGGTCAGCACCTGCACCCCGATCTGCATACACCATCATCAGCATCATCATCACTATCAGTATAATTATCATCATCACCATCATCATCATTAGTATCATCATCTTCACCATCATCATGCTCACCATCATCATCATCAGCGTCACCAGTATCATCGCCATCATTATTATTATTATTATTATTATTATTATTATTATTATTGTGATGTTTGATGCCTGATTATATGAGAGAACAGTTCTTCCTCTCTTTCTCTCTGACATACATACACTATGTAAAGACACTGAAGACACTGAGAAATTCAGGGGGAGGGGGTACATCATGTGGTTATATTGGGCTCTCTCCAGTCCGGCTCCATTCTGCCCAGCCTAATGGGGGCCCGGGGGCCTTTTCAGCCCTTTTCCCTGACGAGGGGGCGGGGGATTGGTGGGGGGGTTGGGAAGAGGGGGGGGGGGGTCCCAGGCCTCCTTCAGCCCTAAATACTCTGTCTCCGCTTTACATGCCTGCCTGACCTCCTTTCTGAACGCTCCTGTCCCTGAAGTGTGTCGCTGGCCCCCCTGTCTGAAAGGTCTCTGCGGAGTTTGGACAGTGGACCTGTCCCCTGTGTTTCCATGAGGCCTGTCCTAGTTTATTTATTTATTATTATTAATTATAATAATTATAATAATAATAATGTTTTAGTTATTATTCTTCTTTAAAAAACGAAATACTACTACTACTAATAATAATAATAATGTTAATGTTTTTGTTATTATTTTTTAAAACTAAATACTACTACTAATAATAATAATAATAATAATAATAATAATAATAATAATAATAATAATTGTTATTATTATTATTATTATTATTATTATTATTATTATTATTATTATTATTATTATACATGGTATTCTTTCCATCCACACTTCAATTTAAGTAACGTCTTAGCCCACTGTGCCTAATTAAACGGCACAAACAGAGGACAGAAAGTATTCTCACACACACGCAGGGCAGAGTGTGTGACCCCTGGTCACGGAGAGTCTGATCCTACCGTAAGCCACCTCCGCTAATCTCAGGTTCGTGCGGGGGGGGGGGGGGGGGGAGGGTGAAATCCACTGCTATTATATCAGCTGTCATTTATTGTTTCCACAAGAAATGAAAAAGAACAGGCTTCTTCTTCAGCTTCCGACGTAGTACATGTTCCTGGTTATTCTGTAAACTATGTATTTTCATCCCCGTAAGTAGTTTAAAATGACAAGTAGCAGGAGACATCAAAATAAGCCCAAAAGCGGGCATGCACACTTGAATACAATTATTTTCCAAGCACAGAACATGAACTTGTTGCTCTAAATAGTTGCATCGAACGAAAAAATCAAAATGGTTTCCTGCTGTTGAAGAGGCTGGCTCAGGGGGTAAAATACAAGACGTTTTGAACATGAAAGTAAAGAGGTCTTTTAGGATGCTTTAAAACCAAGATCTTCTCTATTCTTCCGGGAGTCAAATCTAGATATTTCTTCAAAGGAGAGCATGAAGATCAGCAGGAGATCATTTGAAGTTAAAAGACGCAGGATGAAAATAGCTCGATAATTTCCTGAATTGATGATGTCATTACGTGATGCTAAGAAACTCCCCTTCAGTATTTCAGACGCACTGCGGACTCCGAACACACACTCGGTTCGTGTAGGGTTCTTATATTCTGTGTTGGTGAATAAATAACGGATGGGGTAAAGCGGCACGCTTCTACAGACTTGGTTTCATTTTCTCATAAAAAAAATAAAATAATAGGAGAATCTGGTCTGTTTTGAAAAGCTGTTTCCTTTTCTCTGTCTCGCCAGTTGTTTATTTCTGTTATCTTGAGATGCCGAATGTGAAGAATGGTCTTGTCACCGTGACTCTAAAATGATGTCACGTCCCAAGGTGCTGGAATACCGTACGCGCTGCATTTAGTAATGGGGACTTAATCACAGCAATCTGAATATCAATCACAGCATTGACCAATCAGCTCGCGTGTTTCACTTTCCCTTCATTCATAAATAACGATGCGGTTAGCTTGTCCAAATGAAAGACGAAGTACAATAAGCTGCATGCGGCCTCCTCAGCAGACTCAAGCACTCCCACATGAATCGTTTTTTTAATTATTTAATTTTTTTTTTGCCTCTAGGTTTCGATGCATTTGCCCCCTGGGGCACTTTGGTGCTCTGTGCGACCTGGATGTGGACGAATGCGAGGCCTCTTCCTGTCTGCACGGCGGGACGTGCGTCAGCACGCGAGGAGGGGTCAGGTGCACCTGCCCACCGGGGTACACAGGTCTGTCCTTTTCCTTTAAGGTCTGCCTCTGTGTGTGCGTGTGTGTGTGTGTGTGTGGGTGTGTTTGGGCGTGTGTGTGTGTGTGAGAGAGAGAGCGTGTGTGTGAGTGTGTGTGAGAGTGTGTGTGTGCATGCCTGCGTGCGTGCTTGCGAGTGTGTGTGTGTGCATGTGCGTGTTTGGGCGCGTGTGTGTGTGAGAGAGAGTGTGTGTGTGAGTGTGTGTGTGTGAGAGTGTGTGTGTGTGTGTGGGTGTGTTTGGGCGTGTGTGTGTGTGAGAGAGAGTGTGTGTGTGTGTGGGTGTGTTTGTGAGAGAGTGTGTGTGTGTGTGTGTGTGTGTGTGTGTGTGTGTGTGAGAGTGTGTGTGTGTGTGTGTGTGTGTGTGTGAGAGTGTGTGTGTGTGTGTGGGTGTGTTTGGGCGTGCGTGTGTGTGTGAGAGTTTGTGTGTGTGTGTGGGTGTGTTTGTGAGAGTGTGTGTGTGTGTGTGTGTGTGTGTGAGAGAGTGTGTGTGTGTGTGTGTGTGAGAGTGTGTGTGTGTGTGTGTGGGTGTGTTTGGGCGTGTGTGTGTGTGTGAGAGAGAGTGTGTGTGTGAGTGTGTGTGTGAGAGTGTGTGTGTGTGTGTGTGTGGGTGGGTGTGTTTGGGCGTGTGTGTGTGTGAGAGAGAGTGTGTGTGTGAGAGAGAGATCACTGTGCTTCCAGGAGCGTGGTGTCACGGTAACCGAGAAGCGGAGCGTTTTACAGAGCGAATGGCGTTCATCTGAAAAGGCCAGAAATCAGCGGCAGCCTCCCAAACAGCGCGGGCGGTCCTCTCCGTTAAATCAATACTCAGCACCGCACTGCCTTAATATACAAATTCACAAGCCACAAAAACTGATATTTTTCTTCCCGTTCCTCACACCTCAAGGTAACTGCCACCGCTTCCATTGTGGCCATTCTTTATTTATATAGCTTTTTTTTATTTTTTATATTTTATTTCACTAACCCCCTTTCTCCATAATCCGAAGACCATTGTTGAACCGGCCGTAGTTAAGACCGCCTAATCTTGATTTCTGTCGAGCGGCGCGAAGATTAATTTCGTTTGTCTGCCGCACAGTATCATCAATTTATCCTTTTCCAGTCAGAGGGCCGGGGGGGGGGGGGGGGGGCATTGGGGAGGGGGAATCTCTGCGGTATTGCCACTCAGGAGAGCAGAATCTGACATCCGCAGCCCAATTCCCAAAAGAAGCAGATTTTATTATTAGGCCTCTGCTTGGTACAGTGCTAGTCATTACTTTTTCCCTTGCTCTGAGCCCTTCTGGGGGAACGGGAGCCTCCCCGGGGAGCTGGACTGGAGGATATATTTCGGATCGGCTGAACTCCTCCCGCAGCTCACAGGAAATATTTGCTCTAATAAGACATGTAACCGCGCCCCAACTTTCTTCTTCTTCTTCTTTTTTCTTTTCTTTTCTTTTCTTTTTTTTTTTTGAGATGTGGCGAAAGAGGGGAGCGGGGGAGGAAAAAAGTGTGGCCTGCCGGTTGCAACTTCCTGTTTGAACCTGTTCTACTTTTTCTCAAAATGTACTTCAATACCAACCCCCCCTGTCCCCCCACCTCGCCCCCGGCTGGTTTTCAGCCACCGCTGAAATGTCATCGTTGCGCGCGTTTGGGTCACAGCCGTATCCCCCCCACCCCCCACCCCGCCCCGCGAGGAGAAGGCGGGGGAAACCGCCAGGCCCCCGCCAGGCGGAGAGGCCCGCATTCATCTTACCGCCACGCTCCGATTCCCGCCAAAAAGCGGGCTCCGTTTCCGCTGTCTGTTGTCTTACTGCTCCGACGACTGCGGGGGCATAATGGTGATTTATGCTGCTTTTCGGGGGAGTTATTTATACTTATCTGTTTTAACAGTCAAAGCCGTTCTCAAAGTGGAGTTTTAATGCGTTGCCGTGGAGCAATTACGGAGCCGGCGAATTAAATAACGGCGAAGCGTCGAAAAAGAAAACTCGCTCGTGCGCATTTTTTTAAGCGTAATTATTAGCAGGCGTTTTTTGCCCAACGCTCGCAGAAATAAGATATACGGTTTGTTTGAGGAAATCTGAAAGGCTTATCGGGCCATTATGGGCGGTGTTTAAGAAAGCCACCGAACGTTTTTGCGTTTGTTTGGAGAGAGAGGCAGAGTGTTACGCCTTACGTTACTAAAAGACGCTCCGTGGCTTAACGCTCAGGGATGCAAGTACAGGCCTACCAGCGTGTTGTGCGGTTATCTCTCTAAACAAACAGAAACTCTGTCTTTGCCGCGTGCATGCGCGTGATTATAATGTCTGAGAGAGGGAGAGAGAGGTGTGTGCCATGCCACAGCAGTGCTGTCACCATTACATTACATTACAGGCATTTAGCAGACGCTCTTATCCAGAGCGACTTACACAACTTTTTTTACATAGCATTTTACATTGTATCCATTTATACAGCTGGATGTATACTGAAGCAATTTCGGTTAAGTACCTTGCTCCAGGGTACAACAGCAGTGTCCTACCCGGGAATCGAACCTACGACCTTTCGGTTACAAGTCCAGTTCCTTACCCACTGTGCTACACTCCGTCATCACTACACTACACACCAGCGACGACACAAAGGCGTTTGAGCGAGTTCGCGGCTACGTGTGAGCGAGTTCGCGGCTACGTGCGAGCGACTTCCGCCGCGATAGCGTGGTTGCGTTAGAGCGCGTCCGGCCCTTCGGCCCGCCCCGCGGTAAGGCCAGCCGCCGCGTTTGGGGCTCCGCGCGTTCGCGGGTTTGCTCTCGCCGCGGCCCGTTCGCCGCCCTGGACGCGTCGCGTGATGAATTCCGGATGGTTCCGCGCTGTGACGTGCAGTAAGAGGAGGGCCCGGGCCCACTGTTAATGGCACTGGGATATCCCTGCTTTGTTTATGAATACGGAGGTAATCTGATAATGATTTTACGCTGGAGGATTTGAAAAGTTCCCGCAGTGAGGAGTGGTTGGGGATGGAAGGGCCGGGGGGGGGGGATTATTATTTAATTTATTCCTCTTTCTGAGATGAATTTGCTAAGATCCTTTAAGAATGCTAACGCTAGGATTAAAACGAGCAGGTTTCCAATCTCTTCCCTGTATTGCTCTCCATATTCTATAAAGCCAGATGTCAAGTTGCATTATATATCTCCTCAGTTAAGGAAGTGGGGATCTAGGAGGTATTTGTATAATCTTATTATAAAACATGGTTTAGACGGTCTAAGCGATGTCCATTTAATGCATGCGAGTTATGTTTAACCGTTTATGTCATCTGAAGCTCTGCATGTTCCGGGCCCTGTGTTAAAAAAAAATAAATAATAATGATCTGATTAATTTTATTTTTTGCATTGAGTGACACTAATCTTGGCACTCGCGGACAGTGGCATGTCTCTCTCAGGGAAAAGCCATTTACTTTGGCTCCCTTTTCATTACTTTTTTAAATAGGATTTATAGATTATCCGAATCTTGGACGATGTGATTCGTCACTGCGCACGTCGGGCTCGGCAAATCCGGCGAAAGAATTAACCGCGCGAGCGCCGACGGCCCTTCTACGGTCGGAAAATAATTAGCGTAAAAACAACGCGGAAGTTTGCGCGTGCGGCGCGATTAAAACCGGATTACGGTAATTTCACGGACAGTAACGTTTTAACGTTAACAGTCTTTCAAAGACAAACGACGAGCATGGACAGAACGCGCAGCATTTAGTGGCTAAAGCCAGTGTATGTTTACGCCACACTGTTAACAGTCTGTTACTGCTGTTTACTGTGGATGGAGCCAAGCATGGGTGGGCGGGGCTCTGGGTAATTATAAATGGCTGCTGAAAAAGAAATGGTCACATAAAGCACATTTCCCATTGAGAGCAAAGACCAAATCTGGCATCACGTGTACTTTATAACTGCCTTCCTGACCGTATCAGACTGCCTCCAGCTTGTACAACATCCAGATATGAAGCGGTTTAAATGTAGTTGCAGTTCAGTACAACCTGTCTGTTTCTTAACTACATCTCCCAGAGTTCCCCTGTAAACGCTGCTGACTAGGGACGGACATGGGGGCGTGACACAAGTTCCCTGTCCGAAGGCATGCATCTCACTCGTGGGTGCAGCTAAGCAGAGTCCTGTGATGACATCACATTCTTACCCAAGACAATAAAGTGGAAGGGTTTGTGATGTCCCGCACAGCTGGAAGTGTGCTGGGGACTCACACAGTCCTATTGTGTATTCACGTGACGTGCAATTTACGTATTTTTCTAATGTATGCATTGCTTTTAAATGAGATAGCATTGTCTTCTACCGCACTGACATTGCAGCTGTGTACTCTTTTGTCGAATGACTGCATCTAGTTGGTCCCGTTCCAGCTGGTTTTTATGTTCGGGTGTTTGCGCCCACTCACATAACAACATGACAGATATCCCTCTGGCTCCTCCCCCTCTCTCAGCTCGCTGGTTCACTGAAACGGTAATAACAAATGCATTCTGCTTCCCGTTTACCACAAAACCACCAGGCCACAATTCTGCTATTCTACCGGCTAAATGTAATACAAATGAATTAAACATGAACAACCTATCCCTGGGGAGAAATAATCAACAGGCATCCTGTTGTATCACTGCAGCTGAAAGTAAAAATAAAAAAATAAAATAATAAAAACGAGAGTTTGATTCCTATCAATGTCCAATATAGGCTTTGCATTGCAGCCGTGGTACCAATATTAATGAGCTATTTGAGCGTAATATTGTTTTTAGCACACTTAACTGTCTCCCAAGCTTAGTAAATTGTGTTTATTGATTTGCTTAGATCAATAAAGGCCCACATTATTCTTTTAAATGTTTATTATGTTTTTATTTTTATTTTATTTTCTAATTTTTTTTATTTTTATTCTGATTACATCCACACACCACGCTGACCCATTTATCAGGAGAGCAGTGTGAAATCCTTTGTGTAATACTGCTGTGCTGGCAGTTCAGCTGTGCGCTGTGTTTCCTTTTAGATAACACATTGTTTTATTTTTCTCATATTTTTCTCTCTCTCTCTCTCTCTCTCTGTCTCTCTCACAGTACCGGAATATTCTATTTAATCCAAGTCTGTGAAAAACTCCACTCTGAATGAGCACGCCTCTCTAATCACCAGTGCCTTACAGTTTACCCACACCCATTTTAGAATAAATTAATGGAACGGGAAATTACTCTTGACTCTTGATTCCCTGAACCTATGTTTCCAATTTATGGCGGCGCATACATAATCTCCACCTCCACAATGACATTCATTATTTTGGCCTCTAAAGGCACCTGAACTCTGTGACCTTAAAAGCTACGAATGACTAGCGTCATGGAAGTTAACAGGACTGCAGTGGTTGGATTGTACTCACCAATCTGTTAAACATGGAGGGACTGGCAAGACCAGGGAAATTATATGGCTTGGCAGTAGAACTCAGACACTGAAGAAAGCAGTGGTGGATTAGAGCAAAGGTGAGACACTTATAATTTTAAACGGCCTTCTTCCAACAAACAGCTCTTTTACACCTTTAATATCTGGTACATGTGTATTTCTACATCCTGTTCCTGCAGTGGCATTAAGACAATGAAGAGAAGGCTAAGTAATTAAACTCGACAGATTTAGCATCTGCACTGGCCTGCAGTTTGAGTATGAAAAGGCCACTCTCGAAACTGCTCTGAACAAAAAATATAGAAGAAAGCTAGAACATAAAAGCTTGGAGAAAAAAAAGTATTTTTAACTTTTGAGAGAACACTTTTCTTTGTCTGCATTTTCCAGATTGGACTTTGAGCAGTCTGTTGCACAGCATGGAGCATAAAAAATAATTAAGGAAACAAATTAAATAAATTACGAATGAATTGTTCGAAATATGGACACGTTCTATGAAAGATTTTAATGGGTTTTAGATAATACCTTTTTGCAGAGCCCTTCAGCAGATCTCTTGCCGAGCAGATTCATTCGAGATTTCGAGTCCCTGCGGTTCCCCGTTTGGCAAACCGTGGCACCCGGTACCGATTTGACGGCAAGAGCAAAATTATCTGTGAGAACACGCCCGGACCAGTTCTCCGACCGGTCTTAATTGGCTGGCTCGGTAAAGCGACTGTGAGTTTCTCGCTTCTTCAGAAGTGTCGTCGAAGTCAGTCACGAGCAGACGGTGAAGGACCTAGTGAAGGAAAGGGACCAGGGAGCCAAGCAGTAAATGATGGAAGGACGCCCCCCATCCAGCCGTCGCTACAGAAGGGAAACGGCCCCAACGCCTGTGTATATGTCATCCTAATCGGGTCGGGGGTTAGGGTGCGGAATCCGGACCTCGAGCAGAAGCGAGCGGCCCGTTTGCGAGCTGTCCGGCCGGCTTCAAAGTGATTGTCACTAGATTTAATAAACCGTTTTAAATTAATTTAGCCCCCGTAGCGCCGCGCATCGACTTCCTATACGTCATCGGCTTATACAGTGGTTTAAAACACTGCCACGCCTTTAAACGCAAAACAGAGGAATTGGTTTTGCAAGTGTTTTCGTAACTAATTAGATTTATTCTCCTAATTTACCTCTGGTCAATAAAGTAACAGAGCTTCATTGTGTTTATGGAGGGGCACCGAGGCAGAAATAAATTGATTATGACTGAATTACCGGGTCAATACAACTGTCGCAAAGTGGGCCAATGTTCCAGTGAAGCAGAGTAAAAAAATACATATAAATTAAAAAAAAGCTTAATTACGATAGGTTAATTATCTGTGGTGAATTTCTTTAAAAAAAAAGAAGAAGAAAAAAAAACAACCCTGGAAAGACGCGCAGAGGCCATGAAAAATTTATCGAAAGGTTTTTATTTATTTATTTTGAGGCGGTAATGAATATTGTTCGTCATTAAGTAGAAATACCGCTCTGTGTTCCTGCCAGCTCGGCCTAAACGCGTTGAAAGGCGTCCAAACGCACGGCGTGACTAACGCTGCACCTGGGCTGCTGGGACCGCTGGCACCGTGGCGTGCGACCTTGAACGCACCCCCCCCCCCCTTCGGCAGGGGACCCAAATTCATCCCCCGTAAAGCGAAGGAACGGCCTGTTCTGCTAAACGTAAATACCGTTTATACAGGGGCGACGGCGCCCGAGTACGATGCACAGAGCTCGGCGTCGGCTGCTTTATGGGGCCGCTCAGAGGCCGCGTAAAACTGACTTCCTGTAACCCCCGCGCGTAGTCGCACTACGGCGAGCTTCGCGGCGCGACGTTCGAATCTCGTCCGGAGAGGTTTCCGCAGTCCGAGTCTCGGGGAAGGCGTCGTCATCAGGATGCGACGCTCGACTCGAAGGCACGTCGGTCCGGATTCGATGTCATCGCTCTCTCTCTCCTCGGCCAGTCGGCCGCGCAGGACACAGCCAATTACGCCACTCTGACCCGAAGCTGCTCAGACGAACGCGCGCCGCAAAATAGCACTATAGACAAACCTAAGACCAACGCTATAAACCAAGTGCTGATACGTTTCCCGCATTTATTTGTCGTCCTGACAATTTGCCTGATGGAAAATGCATACATTACATAAATCAAAATGATCCATTACTTTTTGGGGAGGGGTGGGGGGAGCTGGAGGGGGGGGGGGGATGCAAGACAAGGCATACCCTGAACTTTGGCTGCAACCACGTCCTTGCAGTATCGAGCCGCTCAGAGTCAACGCGGCCTGTTTTAAAGCGTATCTCACAGTTGCTCTCATGTAGCAAGGTGACCGCGAGCGACGCTAAGAGAACCGCTTCAGGTGGGCTGGTAGAGGAGCCGGTGGAATCCATCCGGAGCCCCATTGATCTCTCCGCTCGGCGGCCCAGGGTCAGGCCTCAGGGGAGCATTTCGGCTCCTGTCGTTCGCGTCAGGCCGGCGGGAAACCCGAATCGATGCGCCCGACGCACGCCGCGGACTCCTGCTAACGAGATTAGCGGCGCGGCAACAGGGCTTTGTCCTCTCCGTCAGCCGTCAGGCCGGGATACGAACGCGGCTGGAAGACCTCCTCTCCCCGGGGCTCAGAGCAGCTCATTTGATTGGCTGAAAGACCTCCGCTCCTGGGTCTCAGAGCAGCTCATTTGATTGGCTGAAAGACCTCCGCTCCTGGGTCTCAGAGCAGCTCATTTGATTGGCTGAAAGGTTTTTCTTCTTCTTCTCTAAATGACATATGGATTATGTAATTGACAGACTCACCTCAGTTAGTGTTGTAATGCAGGAACGTTCAGTTTTCTGTCAGTAACCCCCCATTGTTTTGAGGCTGATGGGTATAATCCTAATCCTGATCCTCATGTCATTGGGGTAATTAGGGCAGCAGCTATTTTCTCTGAATCAGTGCTAACCAACCCTGTTCCTGGAGATCTGCCATTCTCTAAGTGTTTATTTAAACCCCAATTTGGCACACCTGATTCTACTAATTAGCAGCTCAATGCAGATGTTTAGCTGTTGGGTGAGGCGTGCTTTGTTAGGGTTGGAGTGAAAACCTACAGGAAGGTAGATCTCCAGGAACAGGGTTGGTTACCACTGCTCTAAATGGAGCTGGTTTGATATTCAGTGATGCACATTGCTGCTAAATTCATTATACCCCCCTCCCAAAAAAAAAAAAAAAAAAAACTTAAAATAAATAATTCAGTATGTGCTTTACTGATATATTGTTCCTCATACTACTGCCCATTTCTCATTTCCTCTTTTAGCTGTTTTTTTTCTGTGAGCATTTGATAATAAAGAATGACAAACATTTCTGAGGCATTATCTTCACTTGCTGTAAACGCTGTAGTGATGAGTGAGAAAAAATGCGTCCTGCTATTTTCAGTCTTTTTTTATTGAGTTGACGTTAATTTTGAAGTTCATAAACTTACTGCCTGGCTCAATCTGAAGTGTTTTCATAAGCAGGATCTACATTCCGGGCAAGGCATCTTTCTCTTGCCAAATTCATCAGCTCACACCATATTAATTACAGAAGCAAGATCCATCACCACAGCCACTTACAGCTTCAGCATGAATTCATTTACAACATCTACGGCCCTCCAAGCCTAAGGTGCTTCACGAGAGGGGGAAAAAAAAGCGATTGAACAGCGCTGTAACAAACATGGCAAACAACTTAAGTGCATCTGAAAACCTGACCTCAATATGGCCAACATGGCGTTTTTATTTTCAACCCCCCCCCCTCTCCCTCCCTCCCTCCCGCCCTCCTTCTCTCTCCCTCCCTCCTTCCTTCCTCCTTCTCTCTCGCTCCCTCCCTCCTGTCCTCCTTCTCTCTCCCTCCCTCCCTCCTGTCCTCCTTCTCTCTCCCTCCCTCCTTCCTTCCTCCTCTCCGTCTCTCTGGTCCCCCCCCTGGGCCTCTTCTACTGTCATCTATATGCAAATGTTAAAGCAGAGCGGTGGCTTCTTGGTTTCAGCTCCGAGGACGGTCGTGGGGAAAGTGAAAATAATCGCGGCGGCTGCCTATTGATTCGGTGTAATACAGTGAGCATCGCGCGCCTCTAATTCCCCCGGAGGAGCCCGGGGCCCGAAACCCGCCGGAGAGAGAGAGAGAGCCCAACGCCGCTGCCGTTTACGAGCCTTTCATCAACGCGCCGGGGAAGCTTCCGGAAACGAGTTCGGCGTCAGCGTCGGGCCGAGGCGGCCGGTCCGTCGGCTCGCGCCGTTCGTCTCAGAGAAGCGGTCGCTCTGACCGAGGCTAATTACTCTGAAAGGGGCGGGTGGCGGCGTCAAGCGACTGACGGACAGAACCGCAGTCGCTGAATAACATCAGTTGCTCGCGCGCGGAACAATCAAGAGAACATTCCGCACCCACTCAAAGCAGGAAACAGTCGGTGTCAAACTCACAGGCAGCTCAGGGAGAGGCAGAAATGCAATCGGTGATCTCTGTCCTCATTAAGTCACTCATTGAAGACCTGGCTACGGGCTAGCCGGCTACACATTCGCCTGAGCGTGATGTTCCCCATTAAACCACCCCTTCATCCAAATTTGCCGTGGATACTCTCGTATTACCCAACGTGCCGACGTGAGAAAGAATCGCGGTCTTTGCTTAACCTGTATTTCAGCTCCCTGAGTTAATGATAAAAGTGGGCCTTATTGATTTTTAAATTTGCACGCAAGTCGTGAACACCAGACGGCCATGTCTGCCATACTAGGAATAAAAAAAGATCATAAAAAGCAGTCGTGATGAGAACAAGGAATAAATTCCACTCGTAAAGCGTAGAAGATGTTGACATAAATGGAGGCACGCATGCCCTGTACCAGGCCCAAGTACTGTGTGCTCTGAGGCCTATTGTTCAGCCTACTGAGAAATGCTGTATGTGTACACAAAGTATTATTATTATTATTATTATTATTATTATTATTAATAATAATAATCTACAGTGCTTCAGTCCAGCATTTGTAGTAGTTTTTCCTTGCTTAAGGGACTAGCGGCACAGCTGAGCTCTGCTATTGGTTATCTAATGGTTCTGCACAGTGAAGCAAATCATTCTTATTGGTTTTGTACAGATGGGCATAATCTTATATATCCATTGTCCCGGTATTTTTGTTTAATTCATCAAATGTTTCATTCAGCACTTGCATTTGAATCAATTAGAAATTGATACGGACAAAACTGATTACGCAAAAATTACATATCGATACATTTCTGTCAGATCTTGAATGTGCCTACATATAAGAAAACTAAGGAATTTTGGCTTTGGTATGCATTTTCTTTTGTTTTAGTTGCAGTTCTCACCAAGCATTCATTTGTGTATTTGACCCATCAATTTTTTTTAGGACTGCTGCCGTGGGCTATGCGCCGCAAGTTGTGGTCACTCACTCACTCACTCACTCTCACTCTCACACTTTCACTCACTCACTCACTCACTCTCACTCACTCATGCGCAGGAGGTGTGCCGTGGGTCTGGATGGTTTCCTGCTTGTAATTTCTATGGTCAAATGTTATAACACTGTAAGTTACTGTATGCAAAATGTTTTCTTCCCTATCTCCCCCCCACGAAGGAGACCGGTGTGAGTCGGACGTTGACGAGTGCGCTTCGGACCCGTGCCAAAACGGCGGTGAGTGCGCGGACGGGCCGGATCGTTACCGCTGCGCGTGCCCCCCCGGCCTCTCGGGGCTCCACTGCGAGACCGACGCCCGCGAATGCGCCTCCAGCCCCTGTCTGCACGGCAGGTATGCACACTCCAGGAATCAATAAAGGTTTAAAGCGCTGGAGAAAAAAAGACTCGGAAACATGATTTAAAAAATCATTTTAATTAAGTTTCTCGGCGGCTGCGGTTAAGGGTGACAGATGTTGTGTGTTCTGAGTAATGTAATATACTCACAGTTTATGTCAGCTCTCTCTCAATTACCTACATCGGGAAGTATCACTCCTCGACGAGCGCAAACTAATTAATCTTTAATGTAGTTCGCTGTGGATCTGGAGCTGTTGGGTAATTCAGGTAGAGGATATGAGTAACAGTGGGCCTCAGACACATCGAGGGGAGAGGGGTCATGCAAATATTCAAATTTAACGGTGCAACTGTTCATGAAAGTTTTCGGCTACTTGTTCGCACATACGTATGTTTATGCTTCATGTGCTGCTTCTACCCTAAAACTTATTTTTTTTTTTGGGGGGGGGGGGGGGGGGGGGGGCTGGTGGGGGGGGGGGTGATTGATGGGAACTCATAAAAGTGTTAACTCTTCTCTTAATGTTGCAGCTGCTTGGACGGGGCGGACGGATACACTTGCGAGTGCGAGCCGGGCTGGAGTGGCTACAGATGTGAGACTAATATCAATGTAAGAAGCTCATTTAACTTGAAATAGCGCAAAAGGCGCTAAGCAGCTGTAGTGCTATTTACCGCCGTAATACACTGCTGTACTACATCTGCGCTGCTGATATTGGCATTGCCACCTGTGGTCTCCGCACCCTGTGGTCTGTTTTTAAAATAGAAAAATCCATCCCGGTAATCTTTCATGTTTATTTCAAGAAAGCCTCTCGATGTCACGCTGTCAATTACCGCCGGAGCATCAGAGCAGACGACGGAACTGTTTGCTCATCAGCGGGTGAACGAATTTTTCACCGAACAGGCAAAAAAATAAATCTTCTCGGTCGAACCTGCGAGCAATAACTGTCAAACACGCGGGAAGCCGGCGGAGGACAGAAGCGCAAACCGGCGATCTGCGTTCTCATTAAGCGACTCGTTT
The DNA here is from genome assembly GCF_013347855.1 of Anguilla anguilla. Lineage (NCBI taxonomy): Eukaryota > Metazoa > Chordata > Actinopteri > Anguilliformes > Anguillidae > Anguilla > Anguilla anguilla. The sequence goes on along the minus strand of NC_049218.1, from coordinate 24,062,310 downwards.
AAAACCTCACTGTGGGCTAACGGGCTACGTGTTCGCCCGTGAGAGTACGGTCTGCAGAGAAACCGCCTACCATGTACAGCCTTTACAGAATTACAGTAAACCAGCGAGACTCTGGACATATGCTAGTCTGGACACAAAACAGGTTTACCAATTTAGACAACCTTGGCTGTCAAAACAACAGTGGGCCTACTGTGTGTCACTGGCATTTTTTTAGCAAGTCGTCGGACGGTGGTTCTGTCCATTTATAGACGAAGAGTCAGAATTATTATTTAAAAAGAGGCTAAAGTAGCAAACCCCTTTTTTCACATCCCCTTAATATGCCACATCTAAACACTTCATCACCTAAACTAATCCATGCTTAGCACTAATAGCTATGCCTGCAGCAAGAAATGTGCGATAGCAAATCAAACTGATGGCAGATTAAAATCAAACTGTCTGTGTAATGCACTGCCATAACCACGAGCGAGCATCCATCCGATGCTTGTAGAAAATAAGCAAGGAATCCGCACGCTTTGTGTTTTGACGCCACGCCACATTCTGAAGATGAAGTAGCCGCTTTCCGGGTGACTTTCATCTTCAGGTTATTGTTAGAAATGTTGCTATGGTGATTTCAAGCTTTGTGAGTCTCGTTGTTGGCACCGTTCTTATATGCTCTCACGCAAGATGGACTGAACACATAGAGACTCGTCTGCTTCGGCGGTTATCTGTAAAGCTTCGAAATGCCTTATAAGAAATACGCCTGAACCCAAGTTACCCACCTTACTGTAAGCTTTTGAAGTTACAGCTCGGAAGAAACGGGGAGTTAAATAGCTCGATTGTTATTGCCCCTCGTTCATTATGGTCTGCAGTGGAATCACGCCATTCCAGAGTGCTTTGGCTCAGGAGTCTGGGATCGAGGATTTGTGAGGAACGTGCGACGCCGTTGCTGAACTGCAGGTGTTTGGCGCGCTCTCCTGCCGGTAGCGTAGTAGCAGCGTCTGTTTCTACAACATTCCGCGACGAACCGGAAAAAAAGGCGGACGGCTCGCGGGCGGACGCGACCGAAGTCGTCCACGTTCGTCCAAAACGTGCGCACAGGCTTTGGCGACACGAGGAAACATTTCGTCAAACTTGCTGCTGTAAAACAATTGGATTGTATTCTTCGTGCAATCCCACAAAAAATAAACAAACATTTTTTGTTTTGTTTTGTTTTTCTTTTATTTTCCTGAGAAGTCAATCAAAGACGAGCCCCAGCGCCGCTCGGCTAATTAGCCACGCCGTTTCGGGCTTAAGAGTGCAGCCTGAGACAAGATGGGGAGGAACTAGGCCTTTGTTAGGCCTCCCTTGGGTGCGACAGGCAGATACTGATTAAACGTTACTAATTTTAATTGTATGAAATAATTCAAACATTGGAAAAGGAATTTAAAAAAAATAACAATGCTCCCACACAATGATATCCAGCTCTAATTGGGGGAAATGGGAGGAAATGTGATCTTATCTTCTTTCTGCGGTGGCATTTAAGGGCTCTCCGACGCGATCTCTTTAATTGTCAAGGTAAATGGAAACCAATTAATTGTGGCAGTTCATTAGTCAAAGCTTTGCTCCGACATTTAATTGCCCTCGCAGTCCTGGGTCCTTCTTTTAGGGAGACGGCCCGCAGTTTAAGGGCTTTGATGTGTTTTAACTGGGTGGGGGTGTGGGGGGGGAGTGAAGGGGGGGGGGGGGGGTATTGGCCCTGTTCCGGGTGACTGTAGGAACAGAGAAGAGGGGAGCTTTCTCTGATACTGTCGGTGTGGGCGTGAAGAGGCTGCTTCTGTTCGTCTTTCAGGCATTGATCATTTATGCTTCCCCGGCCTTCTGAGAGCGCCTGATGCGAGCAACACAGAAAGGCACCAGAGCATCTTGGGATATGGGTGACTCAACATCGCCGGGCAACATGCATAGATAATAATTAATTGCCTTTTTTTTTTATATAACTCTACTGGGCACCGGGCTCAGATCAATACAGGGGAATCTTTTTTTGTTCTCTCTCTTCTCTAATCCACGTTTTCTGTCGGCAGTTCCCTGATGGAAAGTCACGTTTCGATGTGTAGTCCGAATGCAGCACACTCATACTGCAGACCCACACTCATTCTCTGAAGTATGCACTACTTTCTGTATTATACGTTACATGAGAAAATGTGAAAGTAATATGCAAAAAAAAAATAGTATAATAGATAAAATATATTAAAATCCGTGAAAATTGCATTAATCACATTTTTTAAATATATGCATTCATTCATAAATAATTAAATGACTATGTACTGGATTTGTTACATTATACCTTATAGTTTGGAGTAGTAATCATATATTCCCATATATAAGGTAGAGTAAGTCTGTTGAAACTGAGTAATGGCATTTACTGACCTGGAGCTTGCTTATTATGGTCTGTGGCGAAATCAAACGGGGAGGCGTTCGGTCCGATCGCCACGGTGAACACACGTCGGTACGAACGCAGAGTTTTTCGCCGGGCGTAAACAGCGGTGGGGATTTATGGTTTTAAAGCACCGCTCGTTAGGATCCCTAATTGATTTTCACCCAGTGCGGCTGCAGGGCGGACCCCCGAGGAGAAGCGTTTGGGTTCCCCGTGGGACGGGTAATTAGTCGGCGCTTTGCTTGGCAATGGCTCGTTCTGCGAGACGCCCGGTTCAAATCCTCATCCGAACAGTATCCCCTTTAAATCATCGGAGTCTCATCGCTAACTGCCGGTAACGTTGGTAACCGGTTGTGTAGAGGGCGGCGACGGCGTCGGTTGTCAGGAACCTCGGCTGGCAGCTCCAAGGCTGTAGCCTGAATTCCTGAAGTGGGGCAGTGTCTTTGTACCGTTGAGCGAGATGCGTTACCTGAGCTGGTTCAGTGTATATCCAGCTGTGTAAATGTGTTGTGTATTAACAAATATGAATAATAATAGGCCTAATGTAAGGTGTCTAAGTCACCTTGTAAAAGAGCATCAGCTAAATGTCTAAAACGTAACGTGTGTGTGTGTGTGTCTGTCTCTCTGCCTGTTTGTCTGCAGATGTCTAAAACGTAATGTGTGTCTGCGTGGGTGTGCGTGCGTGTGTGTGTGTGGGTGGGTGTTTTTGTTATATGGAAAAAAATAAAATTAAGTGAGTTTTATTGCTGTGAGTTTTATGGGGGAAAAAATAAGTTTAAGAAGCCAAAATTGTTCAGCCACAAGAGAAGAGCTTTGTCATCGTCTGTGCGGTCTCTGATGAAATCGATGTTTCTTGTTTCTCAAATCGGTCCAGGAGTGTGATTCTAGCCCCTGCATGAACGGAGCTACCTGCGTGGACCGGGTGGACAGGTTCGCCTGCTTCTGCCCCGAAGGGTTTTTGGGGAAGCGCTGTCAGGTGGACGTGGACGTGGACGTGTGCCTGCAGGCCCCCCGGGGTCTGCCCCTCTGCTTCAATGGGGGTACCTGCCAGGACGGGCCCGGAGCCAACTTCACTTGCAGGTCAGTCCTCAAAGTTTAGCATCGTCAAAAATGAACTGCCGTAGAATAGTATGATCAAATGTGGTTTCAAGGTTCTTAGATAATAAAACAATAGTAACTAATGTACGTATTTAGTTTTTTGAAATTTTTTTTTTTAATCTTGTATTGTCCAGTCTAAGGTACTGAGCTGCAGTATATCTATGCATGCGGTCACCCCAATACTGCTCCAGTATTTGCTCCTCCAAAACATACACGCAAGGACGCACACGCGCACGCGCACATGTATACACATATGCACGCACACACATACATGCATGCACACTCTCACATTCACACACACACACATACATACAGACATGCACCTGTATACACGCACACACATATGCACTCACCCACACACGTGCACGTACCGTACCAATAAACACATTGGACTGTTGTGTTTGTCCAGGTGTGTTTGTTTTTTTGTGTAATCTATTTCACACCACAGAGGGGAAGCCTGACAATATAAGCAAGAGCCAGGGACAGCTACATTCAGCAGTTTTCTCCTGCTTCATCATAAAACGTTTTCATCTTCTTTCTAATGCTTTTACGGCCTTGTCTGCAGCCCATTCATATCCCCACTATAACTCTCGCCGATGGGAGCGGCCACACTCTTACGTTTATGTGTCCATAATCTTGTTACGGATGATAAATAAAATATATTTGGGTTTAGTGTTTGAGGCGTTTGTCCAAAATCGGTAATCTCAACGCTGGGAGATTTGGCAATAACGTTTAAAGAAGATAATGAGTTTTGATTCCTGTAAGCAATAGAGGTTCCGGGGAGTGATTGAATTATAGAGAAATTTTCTTTTCAGAAAATAAAAAACGCTCTTTTAGCGAATGGGATGGGTATTATGCAATTATTTGTTGATGGATTTCTTCAAGTTAGATGAATGATGTTTTGCATGGAATCTCAGACCCTGTGGGTGTGCATTTTTATGTAAAAGGTTTTCTGTTTGTTTCTTAAACGGTGGGCAGCTCTCTTGACTGGTATATCATCAGCTTATAACAGTGAAATCGATCGTGATTTTTCTAGTTTCCTGCCTTTTTTTTCCTCTTGATTCATGATTTCCAGTTGGTCTGCTGTGCTGCTACCATCAGCTATAGCAGAAGAAAAGCTGCTGAAGCATCTGCAGTTGCCAGTGAGCCAATGACAATTTCCCAATGAGTATTTCCTAGTGACTATTTCCCAGTGACTCTCACCCAATGACTATTTCCTAGTAACTCTCACCCAATGACTATTTCTTAGTGACTGTTTCCCAGTGACTCTCACCCAATGACTATTTCCCGATTACTATTTCCCAGTGACTGTTTCCCCATGAGTATTTCTGAGTATTTCTGAATGCCTATTTCCCAGTGCATATTTCCCAATGGCTATTTTCCAGTGAGTGTTTCCCTCACTGTCGGCTACACAGCACTGAGTCAGTCAGAGGGTCATCTCTCTTAAATGGCCACCTGCAGATAACTGGTGTGCAAACAGGAGCAGTCAAGCAGAGTTTATCTGCAGAACACTGAGTCACATAGTTACATAAGGTCATTTCGGCAAAGAGCTATCTTGAGTTTGTGACCCTGTTTGTTTGAATGCCTGGCCCTTGGCGTAGGCTAACCCTGAGCAGTTAGGAGTAGGCGGGCTCTCACTGTGGTTGTGCTAGCGGTTTATTGCTACCGTTTTCATTCAGCCATGGAGCTAAAAAAAAATTGTGTCCCGCCCAGCTTTTTGTTCCATGCATGGTTTGGCGTTGAGGGGGCATCTTGAGTTGAAAAAAGGCGACGAAGATAATAGATTTTTGGGGTCCCCCTGGGCGAGAGGTAAGTTCCAGTTGAGCACCCTCATTCCCAGTGCGGTTTTGGGGCAGGTCCTTCAGGATGCTAACTGAGCCGGTATCGCTAATGCGCAGAGAGACCGGAGAGACACACACAACACGCTGCTTTAGAGGCCACATCCAGAAATCACCTCGTCTCTCTCTCGCTCAGAACAGGGCCTTCGGGTCCAATCCCATTAAGTCAGCGTGCTACAAAATGTCCTCGCTGGATGTGGGCAGCTATGTCTTGGGCAAAGGAGGGGGTGGGGGGGGGGGGGTGGTTGGTGAAACCCAATGACCTATCTCAAGGGTAGTGGGCGGGGCACGACGGGATTGCGGTTATCGGTGCTAGCACACCGGCAGCTCGACTGCAAGCGCGTTCACTTCAGACGCGGCCGGCAAACGTTCTGCTGTTAGTCGTTCATCTTGGAGAAGGACGTCGAGCTGCTGCTATTTGTGCCTCTGCTTCGCCTGCCTCATTTCACAGGGAGGGACAGTGTTTTCTAAAGGGGGGGAGGGGGGGGGGGCAAGAGAAAGCGATTTGATGGGATTATTTTCACCCCCCTCTGTGGGGAAAGATGTGCTCTTGTCGTTTTTCTGCTCTGCTCCAGAGGGAGTCCTGATGACACTTAAGGCCGGCTCATTTGGTAATGGATCGCGGCACAATTTTCTGTTAGCGGAGAAAGAAAAAAAATCGCAGTCCAATCAATTTTGTATTAAGCCCCGTCTTTGCATGGCACGCTGGGATTGGGACAGATTGGTTGGTGATATGTGGGTTTGATAGCCACTCCAGCGCCTTATGGGGTTTGTGAGGCAGGGGGGCTGAGGGGGCGTGGGTGGGGGGGGGGGGGGGGGGGGGGGGGGGGGGGGGGGGGGGGGGGGCAGAATGGATTGGGTTTAGATAGCTCTTAAATTACCCGACTGGGCAACCCCCCTCACCATCTCCGTCAGGTTAATGCAAGAACACGCCGCTTCAGTTTTTTTTTTTTGGGGTTTTTTTCCTGAAAGGAAAATGCTAATGTTCAGCTTAGAAGCTGCATCGTTTCTGCCAAAGCATTTTATCCCCTGTTCTGCTGTTGATACTCAATTTAAACAAATATGATGAGTTCACAGAACAAATGTACAGTGTGTTCTTGACTATAACAGAAAGCGAATCACGATTGGTCAAGGTTACTCTATGCTGGTCAGAGGTTTTTAATGGTGCTCTTGTTTGTATGAAATTAGCTGTACAAAAACCACATGTCATGTTTGCCCCTATGTAATGATAATGGTTTATGGGCTGAATGTGTCCTCAGTGAGTTATTGCCAATTTAACAGAATCAGACATAATAGCCTTTCTGAAAAATGTATACGCTCTTCGATTTGTTGCTGTTTTGGTAGTGTTATTTTGGTTTAGCTGCTGCTATTTTCTTCCTTGTAAAGTTAGGAGTGAACAGGCAGATCTACATTCTTCTTTACAGTTAGCAAGAGCTAACACTCGGGCTGTTTGTCCCATAAATAATAAAAAGTTATGCAGAATCCACACAGACGAGGCAAACACAGCAAGAAAGGAAAGCCTGCACAGTCCCCAAAAATGTTCGTGTTTAATTTGCAAGAAGAAAAGTTATTATTTATTACCGCACTCGTTTCCTATGTTTGTCCTTTCCACAACCGATGGCAGGAAAAAATATTATTCTCATTTCTGTTTACACCCCCACCCCCCCCATTTTATTTATTTTTTTGGCACCGACTGTCTGAACAACATCCCCTCAATATTTCAGCAGCGCCTGCTCTGAAATGATGCAAACGCCGAGCTCCTGGTCTTCTCGCGGTTCCGCGCCGTGGAATCAATCGCGTTCGCGTCCGCGGCCCGCGGAAGTGCCGCCGTCCCCCCGAGAGGAGCCGCGAGGGAGCTTTTAATCAGAGCGCCGCTCGCCGCTTACCGCCACCAGGCCGGCGGGTCCAGGGGCCTCTCCCCCCCCCGCCCCCCCGACTTCCCCGCCCGTTCTGAGCGTCTGTCCCCTTTCCGGTGCAGCCCCTCGGCCGAGCCGGTCCCACCGTCATCCGCACGGTGAATCAGTCACCGCCAGCCATTTGGGGAAATATGAAAATCTGAAGGAGTGCAAATAATGAGAGAAAGAAAAAAAAAAAATGTACAAAGTGCGATTGCAGATGTTGAGAGATAATTGAGAGAGGAGACGCAGTGTCTCCTTTTTTTGGACGCTGTTATTAGCTGAGAAGATAATAACGCTCGGGCTGGAGAGGACTCCTGAAAATAAGTTTATTATTGCAAGAAGGCTCCGGAGCCACCTTCGAATGCGGAGGATAACTTTCCTGATTTGCTGTTGAATAATAAGGCCTTTGTGATCCTGTTTCTGTTTATAATGATCTAAGCACATGCACATTTATTTGTAATGTGCTTAAGCTATGAAATCTGCCACCAAATAGCTGTTCATATGCCCACGTTCAAAAAGCTAACAGTAATAAATCAACCAATACTACAATGTATTATTATTATTATTGTTATTATTATTATTATTATTATTATTATTATTATGTGTTATTACTTCTTTGTTACTTGTGGAAACATAAGCGTGGGATAGCTGAGGGTTTATTTTATTTTTATTTTTTTATTTTGCATCTGCATTGTGTGGGTGTGCATTCTTTCAAATTGTTTTCCGAGCGTGCAATACTTTCTGATTAAACAAGGTGAGATAAATCATGCTGACAGGCATTGAACCCTTTTTTACGATGAAGAAGGCGGACCGCACTGGCTCATTAATGTAGCGGTGATTGATATGACGTCACCGGGCCGCGCTGTGGAATAGATTCGGTGAAAACTCGCACCTGTCTTTCTCTTGTAAATCAAAAACCCCCTGGGCAATGAGGCGTGGTGGCTGTGAGATTGGTTGCAGTTTAGAATCCGGGATAGGCACTGATCCTTATGCTGATCCTTTCCGGAATGATTCCGTGAAATTCAAATCCAGTGTGAATATTGACCAGTCTGTAAAATATTTTTGTAAAATTCAGTGGTTTTGTTTACGTGCACACCAGTGGCCCAATTATTGGGAGTGATCAGTTTGTGCCAGTGTGTAGATTATTGTGGATACACGGACACAAGTAATGTGATTACTCCAGTAGCCGTGTTTGCACAATTCTTCCATAATCAGCGTATGGTCAACGGGGAGGGTGTGCTTGGCAGCCATGCTTGCTTTCATTCGGGATCTTTGACTGCCGCCTGACACGCAAAAAGCCAAAAAAATGGCTTCAAAAAGCCGAAAGAATTCCGAGTAAGGCGTCTGAGTAATTCCAAGTGTCTTAATCGAGTTTCGAAAACACCGATTTTGACCTTAGACCGATAATCAGATAAGGGCATTTCAATAATCAGTTTTGCCGTAATCGGGGTAAGACCAGAGTGTTAGTGTGCACGTAAATGCACCCCATGACATGTTTCGTAATTTTAAACGCCTGTTTGCTCACAGCTCTTAACAGTCCACCATTTGTGTTGAATTGGTTCCTTGCTGCCGTGGTTTTGAATTTCTTACTTGTTGCTTTCCTGCCTTTCTGTTCTGATTTCCCCTCTGTGGTTTGATTGTACGGTCCTCGCTCTCAGGTGTCCCGCAGGCTTCTCGGGCGAGCGCTGTGAGCTGGAGGTGAACGAGTGTCGCTCGGAGCCCTGCCTGCACGGCGCCGTCTGCCACGACCTCGTCAACGGATACCGCTGTCTCTGCCAGCCAGGTGAGTAACCTTTACACAGGCCCGCCATCGCTAGCCCACCGTCGCTAGCCCTGGAGCAGGTTAGTCACCTTTACACAGGCTGGCCGTCGCTAGCCCTGGAGCAGGTTAGTCTCCTTTACACAGGCCCACCGTCGCTAGCCCTGGAGCAGGTTAGTCACCTTTACACAGGCTGGCCATCGCTAGCCCTGGAGCAGGTTAGTGAACTTTACACAGGCTGGCCATCGCTAGCCCTGGAGCAGGTTAGTGAACTTTACACAGGTACACCGTCGCTAGCCCTGGAGCAGGTTAGTCACCTTTACACAGGCTGGCCGTCGCTAGCCCTGGAGCAGGTTAGTCACCTTTACACAGGCTGGCCATCGCTAGCCCTGGAGCAGGTTAGTCACCTTTACACAGGCTGGCCGTCGCTAGCCCTGGAGCAGGTTAGTGAACTTTACACAGGTACACCGTCGCTAGCCCTGGAGCAGGTTAGTCACCTTTACACAGGCTGGCCATCGCTAGCCCTGGAGCAGGTTAGTGAACTTTACACAGGCCCACCGTCGCTAGCCCTGGAGCAGGTTAGTCTCCTTTACACAGGCTGGCCGTCGCTAGCCCTGGAGCAGGTTAGTCTCCTTTACACAGGCTGGCCGTCGCTAGCCCTGGAGCAGGTTAGTCACCTTTACACAGGCCTGCCGTCGCTAGCCCTGGAGCAGGTTAGTCACCTTTACACAGGCTGGCCATCGCTAGCCCTGGAGCAGGTTAGTCACCTTTACACAGGCCTGCCGTCGCTAGCCCTGGAGCAGGTTAGTCACCTCTACACAGGCTGGCCATCGCTAGCCCTGGAGCAGGTTAGTCACCTTTACACAGGCCCGCCGTCGCTAGCCCTGGAGCAGGTTAGTCACCTCTACACAGGCTGGCCATCGCTAGCCCTGGAGCAGGTTAGTCACCTTTACACAGGCCCACCGTCGCTAGCCTTGGAGCAGGTTAGTCACCTTTACACAGGCTGGCCGTCGCTAGCCCTGGAGCAGGTCAGTCACCTTTACACAGGCTGGCCGTCGCTAGCCCTGGAGCAGGTGAGTCACCTTTACACAGGCCTGCCATCGCTAGCCCTGGAGCAGGTTAGTGAACTTTACACAGGTACACCGTCGCTAGCCGCAGAGCCGGTGAGCCGCAGTGCCATTAGCCTGTCACTAGAGACCTGGAGAGGTACCTTTGAGCCGACCTGATACCGGTGTTGCGTCAGACCAGGGGAGTCACTGAACATAAAACACAGGATCCTGACTGAAACATGAGCCAGTCGAGTCCTTGTTTAACTATAGGACAGGCGAGTCACACATCACCCTCCCAGTCTGCTGAGATTATATTCTTAAACAAGCCAGATGTGGTAAATCAAGCAAACTGATTCACATTATGTTTCAAAATCTAATTAGCATTTTTTGGTCAGAATGATGGCGTAAAACTGTAATGTCAATTGACACCGATGAAGGACAGCTAAACGTTGTTTAAAATAAAAGGTTGCCGTTTGATTATCGAGTCTGAGCCTGAATATTTTGTCTGAGTACCTCCTGCTCTCTCAGTCGCACGTGTTCATTGAGCCTAATAATTATTACATTACATTACAGGCATTTAGCAGATGCTGTTATCTAGAGCAACATCCATTTACACAGCTGGATATATACTGAAACGATGCAGATGAAGTACCTTGCTCAAGGGTACAACGGCAGTGGCCAGTGTCCTACCCGGGAATTGAACCTGTGACCGTTATGTTACAAGACTAGTTCCCTACCCATTATACTACACTGCTGCTCTATTTATTCTGTTGAAAAACACCTCTTGATGCTCCATGGCCAGGATTGCTCACCCCTGTGCTACAGCATAGCTTTGTACTGCTGTACACAGAAAACCCCATTCTGTTTCTTGGCCGATGGCTAATATGCTGTTAGAAGTACAGATGATACACAAGACGGGAAGAGTAAAGAGAAGACCACAGCTGCAGTTTATTCAGTCATTTGGAATGTGTTCATAAACGTATGTGATC